>NW_016107941.1:693629-724508 GCF_001604975.1 Cebus imitator
TGTGTGTGTGTGTGTGTGTGTGTGTGTGTGTGTGTGTGTATATAAAGCTAAGTAACATTTTGTTATAAAAATCATAGGGGAAATAAAATCCAAAATTATTTTAGATAGTGTGTCAGTTTTCTTTCTCAAGAAAAAAAAAATCTTAAAAGGAAACAAACATATCCAGAGAGTTTGCGAATTTGATTACATTATCTTTTACTTCCTGTAGGTATATATCTATTTACAAATAACCTATCATAGACCCAATAAGCAATAGTGAAGAAAATATTTATTGTACCCATTATTTTGTTCAAGACATTGAATAAAACTGGCAATTTTGTCTTCCCCATTTAAAAAAGTTTTGGTCCTAATTCTATTGGATCAGATTTTTCTAGTTATACCTGTCATTCTAAAAGTGATTCTCATAATATCTGATGTTTCACATATTTCCATTGAATTGACCATTTGCACTTTTGTCAAGTATATTAGCAGTTGAACAATTTAGGAAAAGCTTCTGGTGTATGCTGTATGCTGCAATTATACTTTTCCTTCTGTATTCACGTACCTCTTAAGTTACCTCTACCACTTCTCTTATGCTGTCCAAGGGCTGTGGGGGACAGTGCATTTTACAAAATCACCTAAACAGGAATAATTTCTTCTCTGGGAGACTCCAAGAAGTACATTTATATTTCAAATACAATATTAAGATACAACAAGCCAGCTCCTCCTTTTAATGTAAAATTATTTGTTCTGGTGTTTCTTATAGTTTTTATTTCCTTAATATGAATCGACATAAAATTTGCTACCTCATATATCACACATAAAGCTTTTGATAAACTCTGAGCTCCCCAAGAACAATACATAAAAATCCATGATTATGAGAGATACATTTTAATAGTAGAGGATGAAATTTTATTTAAACATGCTTCAAAGTTAAAATACACTCATAGTCTAGCTGATAATATGAAATTATATGAAGTTTCTAGGTTAAGACAATATGGAAATATGGAAGCTGTTCATCTAGGCTAAAAGCATTTGAATTCAAAATATTTTTTTAAGGAAATAAGGCTGTTCTGATCAAATAAAAAGATTATTAAGGAGTTAACACATGAGTCACCAGTTGGAAAGAATTTCTAAGGGTTTATAAGCACAAAACAGTGGCATTTTGTAAACTATATGACCTACCCTGTCAACAAAAGTGTATAATTTTAAATATGCTAAAAAAGAATTTGTCACCTTTATTTTTTTAGATATTGTATGTTTAGAATTACTAATCAATGACAAGTTCATAATGACAATTTAAAATCCCCATCCCTTATTCCCATTAAGTCCTGCTTACATAGTTCTTGATTGTCATGTTAGAAATTGAATTGTCATATTTTTATTTTAATAATGTGGGGATGTCACTAATTTGAGTTAGGATATTCTTAAAATTAATTTGTTAGCAAAATAAAAAGATACATCATCATCTTTTTTTTCATTTTTTTCAAAAAAACAAGGAGGTGGGAGGCAGTGGTAGAATGATTCAGTTGTGAGAATGAAAGGCAATGATAGAGACCTTTTTCCATATGTCTAACCTTGGACGCAGAGCTTCTAAATTAAGAGAATAGGCCAAAAACACAATAGGACAACAGATGACTGAAGTACATTGCTAAGCAAAAAAATACCTTCTCTGGGGTAAAAAGCTATAAGGAAGATGGAATTTAGTTGTTAAATTAAAAGTCAACACTGTGAAAGACAGGAAATTAGTAATTTCCTAAAATGGTTACTTTTATACAAAGACCCTCTTTAAATAATTTTTTAAAATCTTGGAAAGGATATTTAAAATTTATAATCTGAAAACTCAATAATTATCTTTTAACATACAAATATCAATTTCCAGTGTGATACTACATTTCCATTTCAGAATTAGGGATCTTTCATCATAACTGAGTAACAAGTATATCACTTGATTGAATGGTTTTAAATGACAGTCTGGTGAATAATTTTGAATATTCTCTAAAATGAGTAATTTATAGATCTCAGCATTCTTATTTGGATGCATATATATATATATATATTCATGTTCACTAGATTAAAAAATTTGGAGATTATAAAATTGAGGTATATCATTTTAAAAAATTACAGTTTAGCTAGTGGTAGTTCATAACTGTATATTTTAATATTAGGTACTTAAATGCTAAACAAAAAGAAAAATATGAAGAAACCCATCAAGCATAATTATATATCTTAGGAAAGTTTAACAAGGGCAGATTTCAGCTATATAAAGAAAACATGTACCATTAACTTTATATTTTGAAGTGGAGGTTTAAAGTAGATATTAAAACGCAAGATTTCAATAAATTTGATAGCTATAATTTTTTCACTATTGTTAGAACTTTCAGAGTGAAACACCCTTTTGACTTTGGATATTAATATAGCAAAAAATATTCCATGTTTATAAAGTTAAAAGCATAATTTTTCTGTGGATAATTTATGTAAATATATTATTACAGGTGATATACATTTATTGGTCAATTTTTCACTTTTATATATCAATTATTCTATTTAGTATATAAAATTTTAGTCTGCATGACACTGATGAACTTCTCGTGTATGAAACAGGCTAGTCAAAGTATTATAGTATCCTAAAAGAAATTTGCTAATCAATTTCTGGAGGAGTTACTGCCACCCTTCAGATTTTATTTCAATAGGCAGATACTAAATTGAAAATATACAGCAAATTTGGTTGCAATAGCCATTATTAACCGTTGTTTTTAATGAATTATACAGTAAGATTTTTGAAAAGTGTGCTACTTGAAAATGCTAGAAATGATCACTAGTGGTAGAAATGAATGTGTGAGTAAAAATATAAAACATGTATATGCCTAAACACCAAAAACCAACAGAATTTTGCTGCTTGTATAAATATAAATGAATATAAATGATTCAATATTCAAGTATTACAATCAAGAAATAATTGAACTTACAATATCTTGAAAAAATTCTTGAAATACACAATCTGCATATAAATTTGTTCAATGTGGACCAGGTATAAATGAATCTTTAAAATAAAGCCATAATCTCATCTATGCATACGTTAAAATTAAAAATGACAAAAATGAAAAATATCCTTCAAAACAATGGTTCATAACTTCCACTTTTAGAACCATTATATTTTAAAGTATACACATGTCTATTTTATAGTAGAAATATACAGTATTTCTTCATGATTAATAATAAAGATGCCTAATAAAAAAAAGCTCTGTAAGATTTCTATTCAACATATCTCTATGACTATTACTTGACTGTTACTCTCCTCTATAAAATTACTTTCCTAAGATCTAATAAAAATGTATCTGACATACTTAGCATTGTGCAATATATCATAACATTTTTGTTTTGATCACTAATAGAAAATAAAAAATCAAATGATTTTATGTATTTATAACATTAATTTTCTATAAAATATTTCTATTTTAATATTCAGAAGATTTTTATAGGAAACAATCTAAGTCTCTCAAACTTAGAGTTAAATGTTGTTCTTTTAATACTAGTACAGTTTTTATAATACTAGTACAGTTACCATGAGAAGTATTTGACCTGTGCCTAGCAAGCCGTGGTCTGCTAAAACCAGAGGAAGAAACAGAAAGTATTGTATTATTGTCACATTCAAAAATTTTACTGCATGAAATTTTCTATCCCCAATCTAACATTCCTAAAGCATGAAAATAAAAGTATAATTTGAAATACTTGAAAATATCAAAATGTAAAAAAACTTGGGAAAAAATGTGTATGTGATGACTCACAATATATCTATTTTTGTATGTGATATACATGCTACATATATTCATGGAAATCCATATGATTAGTTATAGAAAGGCATTAAGTTGAATTGAAATTAATAATAATAACGTACAGCTGTCAAATGCAATATCAATGAATATAAAGTTTATCAGCGTATAGATGTTAGATACGTATTTTTAAGCACATGACTAATGTCTGCCTAGCTACTTTAATCTTATTCTCACATACCTATTCACAATAGTAGAGACCTCAAAGGATTTGTGGAAACTTATGCATAAATAAAACGGTTAATATGATAGCAGCTTACACTTTTGCAACATTTTATTCTCTTTGAAAATTAATTAATTAACTCTGCCTGGCTTCTAGTATTTAAATCGGTTGCTTTGATGTTTCTGGTTCCTTTTTCTTAGTGTAAAATTTATTCTTAAAAGTAGTCATTCCAGGTATCTTGACATACCTGCAAATATTTTAATTTGGAGCCCTCTGAAAAGTGCAAGAAGAGCACATTTCCAAATGGATGGACAGAATACTTGTGATCCACTGTACTGTCATTAATATGGAGTCATGTGACTTTGGTAAGCATTTATGGAACTCTTGAAATTAAATAGCCAGCTTTTGACATTTCAAACTGGTACTAAGCTATTTTCACTTTTTCCCTTATCTTATTGAAAAATAATGAAGAAAAAAATGGAAAAAGAGAGTAGGAAGGAGGGAAGGAGGAGATATAAGGAAAAAAGAAATAACAGACTAGGAAAAAGAAAATTATAAATATTAATTTGAATATTTTGCCAACAACACAAGGTAGTAACACAAATGTAATTCATACATAAGGACATAAACTGCAATCTTGGATTCAATTCTTAAACTGTAACTTTTTTCACAGTATGTGAAAATGTTCTCATTATAAACTAGTTTGATTTTCTTGTTAGCATTAAGGGAACAGTGGTGAGGGAGAGACTTGGGTACCCAGGAAATTTGTCAAAAACTTCCACTTTTCATGTGTAAAGGCGATAATCTTGACTAAACAAAAGACATGTTCCAAGTCTGCTATCTATTCTAAGGTGGTTTAACTTACAACTTCAATCAATAGTTTAGCTGTAATTAATTTTTTATATTAGCATACAAATTATCTACATTTACTTGGAATATATTTATTTTCTCTTAGATAATTTAAGTATTTACATAATAATCACATAGACATAAAAATAATATTTTGTAATATCTACCTGGAAATACATTTATATGAGATTTATGCAACATAGTAAATCGAACAAGCACAAAGGGTAGCTTAGATTGCATCCAAAATTTAATTGATGCCTGAAACATTACATATTTTGTTCCCCAAAATTCTGTGAAGAGAATTTGCAGGGTTTCTTAATCCAGTCACAAACTACTGATATACCCAGTCTAATTGTCTACTCAGTGAACAACTTGAAGCAACAGAAATTAAATATTCAAAATTATACAGCCTGTATTCTACCTTAAAAGTTAATGTATTGGCAGGAAACCATTGGTAGGAGAAAAATAATTCATTTTTTAATTCTGTGCAGTTTCATGATTCTGAGATGATAAAAAATGTTTCGACTTTATGAAAAGATGAGTTTACTTTTATTTTCTTAATACAGTGGGAAAACATAAAAATTAGGAGTATCTTTTAAAAATCAATCTATAATTGTTATTTTCAAGATTAAAATAAAATATTGGACAACTCAGGAAGAGTAAAGATAAAAATGAACCACTCCCTAAAGGGAGTGTATGTGACAAAATTAGGTGAAATGATGCTGTAGTTTTAAAATAAAATTTTGTAAATCTTTGAAAACTACATCACTAAACTTTCTTTGACAGTTACTTATATTGTCCAGTACTAAGTCATTAAATTTAAGTCATTCTTACCTTTTTATTTTGTGCATCAAGAAATAAAAGTTAAGTTACAAGGAGGTTTCCATTTTCCATTTATATTTTATAATTTATAAAATTGTCATACCTATATATAAGAAGGTTGAAAAAGTGATATTGACATTTAAAAAAAAAAAACCGTCTGCTGCTGTGAAGAATAACAATCTGAACTGTGAAGTCAAATGCTAGTATTTATCTTTTCTTTTCTAACCCTGGATCTAATAATATAGAGGAGGTAGATGAAGAGCAAGAGATGCACTTTTCTTCATGCGAATACCATGGCATTATTAAGCTTATTCCTTTCCTCTTTGAAAAAAAACTTTAGAAAAGAAAATGTTGCAGACAATATGAATAGCTTACTGTACTTGGTCAATGTAGCATTACAATTTTTTTTTTTTTTTAATACTAAGGAAAACTGTTACCACCTGTTCAATCTGAATTCAAGTAGTTACTGTCAATTTACTCATGGGTGAATGCTGCCTCTTTGTGGCAGAATGCCATGGAAATTGTTCTTTAAACACAGAGTTCATGAACAGCCCTTGATACTGTACAAATTCCAGGTGAGATTATAGGGAGATCCACCAATAGCAATGAAGCACATAGCTCTTTAAGTTTCAGATTAATTCAAACATTTCTTAAGCTTAAATTGTTGTCTAGAATCACTAGAAAACCTTATTAAAAGATGATGAGCTCATATCCACCAACATTTTGAGCATTTAGAATACTGATCAACTTTATATAAGTAATCCATCATAACTGTTGAAGGTAGTTTTACACAAGTTAAAAATACAAAAACCATGGAAAACTGCAAACTGAATAAATAATACTGATATGATAAATACATTATATTGAGAAAAAAGTGAATATGCAATATATTACTTACCAAGCTCCATGTAGTAGATGAATACTTCAGTAAGGAAACAATGTATATAATTGAAATATCATTAATAAGCACATTAAGTGACACATTTAGAATATCATACTTCCCTGAACCAACAAAGGCTTAACTTACACATAGGTAAGTCTTTTGCACCTCAAGTAATCATTACTTCCATCCCTCATATTTGACATAGTTATCAAGTGTTTATTCAGAAACTATTTAAAAAATTACATGTGCTGGGATACATATGAGACTGTAACAACAGTAGCCCCATCTTACAGAGATCCTGTTTGTCATTATCATCATTGCTTGCTGCCCACAGGGATAAAGACATTGTATAGAGACTTGTACAGTCCATAATTTGGTCTTCTGAGGTGCCAGTACATGTGGATCTGTACAAATGCAACTGGGTTTGGTTAAACAATCTAAAATCGGCTACAATAGTAGTCAAATCATGTCATTTTGGTTCACTAATAATACTTTCGAATCTTTTCAAATAAAACCAAAAACTTGCACACAATTCTCACTGGAATGGCCCAATTAATTGCCCTTTTTTTTATACATTGGGATACAATCAGCTCATTTTTCTTAAAATAAAAATAATACAGATTCAACTGGGTGGGTTGCACTGGCTTTTAAAGATTTTGCTATTAAATTCTCCACATTTTTAATGATTGAAAATGCCTTCCTGATACCGCATCAGTTTTTGAAATGCAGCTCCTAATACAGTGTGACACCTCTGCAAAATCATAGGCTAAATAGTGAAGGAAAGAGGAATGCTAAATGTGCATATAAAAATAGGTGCTACAATAAAATATTTGTATATTTCATCAATAAGTTATTTTGACTAATCAATTATGGATCATATAGCTCTGTAATTTTAATGATTTGTCCACATCTATGGTGATCCTTTTCAGGATCACAATACTTTTGTTTTTTAATTCAAATGTCCGAATGCATACAAACACATCCTTTAAAAACAAAGAAAAGAAATGAGAAGGGAGGGGAGGGAAAGAGAGAAGGAGGAGGGGGGAAGAGAACAAACTTCCTATTAAAGTTGGGGTGTGCTAATTTCTCCACAAAAGCCAGTTAGACCCACCCATGGCTTAAAAGGGGAGAAAGGGAGGTGGGGCGGGGGCGGGGTGAGGCGGGAGCAAAAAAGGAAGAGTAGAATCTATGCGCAGCCATCATCGACCATTCTTAGCACTTCCAACCACTATAAAAATGACTGCGATCTTTCACAAGTCACCCGCGCAGCAAATCGCCCTCCATAAAGCCCTTCTCCACACCTGCCCCACACGCAAGAAGAGAAAGTGATGTGCCCAGTTTACACAAATGTTTCCCACGTGTAAATTTTAAAGGAATCTGCACACCCTTTTTGTATCTTCCACCGAAGCTGAGAAATCCCGTGCCAAGGCACTTCACCCTAAACGTTGAAACAACACAATTAATCAAATGTGTTCACCGTGTATGTCTGCTTGCTTGTTTTAAATGCAAAAGCTCCCAGGGAGTTTCTTTGCTTTTAGAACTGGCTAAATGTGGTCTGTTTTTCCAGCACTTCGAGGTAGTCCGGCTCAACGTTTAGTTTTGCTTTTAACTCCAGATATTCGTTCCGGTTGGGTTCTACAAAGACAGCACTCGGGGGGCTGTAGAGCACCGGTTCCCGCAGCCTGCTGTCCCCTGCCCCCGGGTGCAAATACTGATGGGGGCGTCTCAGGTCATAGTTGGGGGAGAAAGTGTAAGCAGCGGGGCTGCACGGGAATTTAGGATATTCCGGTAGGCTATTGCCGGCGGGGGTGGTGGAGCAGTGTTTGTCTGGTTCTAAAATGCCCCTGTAAAAGCGATCGGCGTCCTGCACCGGTGACAGCAGGTCCTCCCGGGGCTCGATGGTGCTGACGCTGTAGGCGGGGCTCCGCAAGTGGTGGCTTTCCCGCCTCTCCTCCTCCCCGGGCTGCAGCTGCAGCTGCGGCGGGGGCTGTTGCTGTGGCTGCTGCGGTGGCGGCGGCGGCTGCTGCTGCTGCTGCAGGTGGTGGTTGCTGCTGTAGGTGACCTTGAGCTCGTGCAGGTCTTTGTAATCCTCTACGGAGTTGCCCTCTCGGGAGCGGTAGATGGGGTTTTTGCACATGTGGCCCAGTGGGTGGGGGATGTATTCGTACACGTGGCCCGCGGGCGTCTTCACCTTGGGCAGCGCGGGACCGCGGTGGTGCACGTGCGCGTGTGGGTGGCCGCCTGAGCCGCCGCCGCCGCCATACACGCTATACTGCATGTTGAAGGAGCTCACGTCGGAGTTGTTGGTACTGGTGTGGTCGCTCTGGTTCTTCTTCCTGCGCTTCATGACCAGCACGAAGAGCCCGGCGGCCACGAAGACGGACATGATGAAAACCAGCAGGAGGCTGAGGATTAACACAGACAAGGGCACTGACGACGCCCCTCCGCCTGCGCCCAAGCCCGCAGGGGCCCCAGTGCTGTTCAGCCGAACTGCGGGAGTCACGGCGCTGGTCCTCGCGGGGACCTGGATGGAGGAGGGTGTGGGCGTGGACACCACTACATCTGAATAGTCTGGGCACAGCAGCTCCGACTTAATGGAGCGCATGTCGGTCTCAGCGAATTTCTTGGGCGCCTTACAGATCACCTCGTCCACTAGGACGCCCACTTTGAGCTGCTCCACCCACAGCTTCATGCCCACAATGTCGCAGGTACAATCCCAAGGGTTGTCATGCAGGTCGATTTGGATGAGTGACTTCAGCTGGTCCAAAACTCCACTCACCGGCAAGGAGGTGAAGTGGTTACTCCGCAGGTTTAGCCTGAGGAGGGTCAGGCCAGAGAAGATGCCTGAGGGCATGGCCTGCAGGAGGTTGTTATTCAAGAATAGCAGCTGGAGGTTTGGGACCGGGTCAAAAGTTCCAGACTGAATCTCGCGGATGAGATTGTACTGGAGGAAGAGATACTGCAGGCTCTGCAGGCCATAGAATAACTCCGGGCTCAGCCTCTCGATCCTGTTGCCATTCAGGTAGAGGCGCCTCAGGTTGGTGAGATCCCCGAAAGCGCGGTCCTGTATCATCGAGATGCGGTTGTTCCCCAGGTGCAGGAGGTCCAGCCCGGTGGCCTCCAGAAAGTCTGTCCTGCGCACAACAGCGATGTAGTTCTCTGTCAGATACATTTTCTTGGGATTGTAGGGCTTGGGCTGCAGTTCAGCGATGCTCTCGATCTTTCGCTCCTGGCAGTTTACGTTGAGGCCCAGATCAGAGATCTGCAGGTTGCAAGTGCACGCGGTGGGACACTCCAAAGGCACCGGGGATTTGGTCTGGTAGGCGATGCTGGGGCCATAATTGCTGTAGCCCAAGTCCTTGGAGGGCTGCCGAGAGGTGGGGCGCACCCTGGGCTTGTTGGGTTGGCGGGTCCCCTTAGGGGGCTTCAGAGGGGGTTTGTAAACAGCAGAGGAAGAAGTGGCCACGGAATTCACTGAGGCCGGGGTGGTGTGTAAATATCCCGTGGTGCTCAAGGGCGTCTGCGGCCTCATCTCATAGTCAGAAATAAGTTTCCTTGGACAAAGTTCCTGCTTGGATACCTCATCCAAGTCCCTGCCGTGTAAGCGGAAGGGGGTCTCACAAACCACATCCCCCACCAGGGCTGAGTAGGAGATGCTGTCTAACCAATCCTTCAGAGAGATCAGCTCACAAGAACAATTCCAAGGGTTTTCCTCCAGCTGTAGCTCCACAACTTTATCCATGTGCTGCAACAGCCCCACATAGGGCAGCAGTTTCAGCCGGTTCCCACGGAGGTCCAAGTGCGTTAAGGGCACAAAACGGAAAAGATTGTTGGGTAAACTGGACAAAAGATTGTCATTGAGGATAAGCACCTGCAACAAATGCAGTTTCCCAAAAGCATTGGGTTCAATGACGCTGATGTAATTATAATCGACCTGTAGGTACTCCAGGTTCTCCAAACCAAGGAAGGTATCATCTCGCAGAAGTTCCAGTTTATTATTGTTCAGATGCAATCTCCTCAAACCCCGCAGCCCGTGGAAAGCCCCGGTCTCAATGTCCTGGATAACATTGCTACCCAGATGCAAAATTGAAGCCCCAGTGTAATTGACAAATTCATTGGGATAGAGACGGTTCAAAAGGTTTCCTGACAACAAGAGGTGGTAGATTGGGAAACGGGGAGGGCTAATTTCAGAGAGACTGATGATCCCCCGATTTTCACAGCTCACAGTTAAAATGCCATCCTTTTCCTCACAAGGACATGCATTGTCACAGATTTCCCCATAATAATCGATGGTTTCTGCACACGAAAGGACGAGAGATGTTACAGCAAACGCTAGAGTCTGCAGCATCCAGCTATGCATTTTTCTGTGAAGGTCCTGTTCCAAAGTTACTGGGGGGCAGCAAGTGTGCATTTTACCTCCTGTAAGGGACAGAGGAAACAAGGAAACAACAGAATATGACAAAAAATTTAAGGGATCAGTCAGAAAGTCCCTCTCTTTCTTTAATCTCATTACTCTAAAACCCAAAAGGAAGAGATATAAATGACACGCCCCCCCCCGTGAAACATTGACATTCTCCAGATTTTATTAAAATCTATTATACATTTTGATTTAAAGGTTGATTTCATTTTTTTTTTTTTAATGAGCACAGCACAAATATGCTGCTTTTTACAAGATAAGGGCCGGTTAGATAAAGTCCCTTTTAAGTGTTCTCTACTCCCCCCACATTTTCAAAACCAATCCATAAATATACATAAAATGGCTGTCAGTTCAGTTTCAGGGTTCTAATTTAAGAAAAAAGCAGCACCATTTTACAAGGTTCCCACCTCACCTATACCCAGCCCCCACTTTCTTTCTTTCAGAACCTCTTCGGTTAACAGCTCACCACGAAGGTCTCTCATTTCACAGAAAGGCAAGGAGCCAAGATGCTTGGGGTATTTTAAACCATCTCTAGAAATGCCACAGTGGGAACCTAAAGACTACTTTTCAGAGGCAAAAAGGGTGTAAAATAATGCATCAAAGGAGCCAGAAGAAGCTCTTAAATCACCAATTGTCTTCCGGAGCTTTGAGTGAGGAGAAAAAGGAGAGCGCATTTGCTTTGATGGTGGACTTCACTACCACGCTATTAAGCACATCAGCGTCCTAATTGCATGCACAGTGTCACTTAGCAGGGCTTCCCTGAGAGCGCCCTGCGACCACTTCTCATTGATCATGTCAGCGACGCTACCAAACCTAATCTTCAAGCCACTGAAATAGTTCTGCACGATGGATTACAAAGAACTCAGCGAAGGCATCCGCAATCTCGGAATATCTCCCGATGCCTAGAGTTTAAAAAGGACGTTCCTACCGCTTACCGGGAATCAGCTAAAAGTAAACCAAGGATCAGCGCCAAAGCCTCCCTTACCTTGGACTCCGCGTCTATTTGCCACGGTAATAGCAAGGTTTGCACGGAACTACCACCTCGACAGCATCCCCATCTTTGGACTTGCTTATTACATTTAATTGTTAACGCTCCCCTTCCTCCTTTTTCTGATCTCAGGGAAAGGACGCCTGGACTGATTAAGAGGCAAAATAGAAAGGTGGGAGGGAGAACTGTAAGTGACTTAGGTCAGTTCTTTAATATCCGAATTTCATCTCCCCCAGGAATCAGTATGACCTCCTCCCCCCTTTTTTTCCTTGCTTGCTTTTTGTCCCCTTGAAGGCTTCCTTCCACTTCCTACTTCTGATCAACAGCAACTCTTAAAGGAAGGACATAAATGGAATGAAAGTGTGAGAGTGTGTGTGTGGGGGGGGGGGGCGCGCGCGCTGCGCTGGTTAACGGGGTGGGGGACATTTGGTAGAAATGCTGGGTTCTAGGAACCTATACCTTTTCTCTGGTCAACCTTGCCTTTACCTCACTACCGGAGTCTAATTATCAAATTGCTGCCCCAAACTAAACCCAAGATATTTCCGAGACAGCGGTTCAAGCCTGGAGACCTTGCTCCTGATCCCCAAGTCGACTCCAGCCCGCGTTATTAAACGCCCCTGCATTCACAAGCACATGTGCCAGTGTGACTGCGAATCATTCACGTGTGGCCACCCAGACGTGTCGAGACGAATCGGAACCACAGTGCATAAACCTCTCAAGTATCCCCGACCTCCCAACTCAACGGTAAACGTCTCCCGGCTTAAAAGCGGCAAAAACATCCCCAGTGAAAGAAAAACCTTTACCTTGAAATTTCAGTTCTCCGCTGGATCAAATCCTCACATCCATTCAGCGAGGTTGGGTCCCCTCCCCCTCCCTCCCTGTCCTTCCCCGCCCCCATTCACCTCCCACCCCATCTGAAAGCCCATTGCAAATTCTGTTCAGCCAGTATTAAACTCTAACGTTTACAACTTTAATTCAGTTCTAGTTAGCAAGGGTCGAAGAGCTTCCTTTCTACCCATTCCCTTTCCCCTCCTCCTTGCTAGCAAAGTAGACCAAAAATTGGAGAAAATAAAGTTGAATGAGCCTGGAAAGGCTGACATTCTGAGGGGGAAACGCACCTCCGATGCAAATTCGCGGATGCGCTGAACATTCTCAGATTCTCGGATTTTTTTTTTTTTTTTTTGAGGGCGGGGGCGGGGGGACTATTTGTTTTCTCTCAAAGAATTTAGATACTGGATCACTGCCCCGTACATCCCTGCATTAAGCAGCACGGAGAGGCTCAGATTAGAGCCCAGCACCCAGGCCGAGCGGAGGCTCCAGACACAGCTGCTCAAGAGGCCGCCCAGGCAGAGGCACCCGGAGTTCCAGGACGCGAGGCTCCCCCTCCCCCACCCCGCCCCAAAGAGAAGGAAGGGAAAACGGAGGAAGGGGAGGGAGGAGAGGGAAAGAAAGCCACCCTGCTGCACAGACACAGACACACACACACACACACACACACACACACACACACACACACACACACACACACNACACACACACACACACACACACACACACACGAACCTCTTTTGCAAAGTAAATGGTAGACTTACCAGGTCTCACATCTCCAAGGCCCACTCATCCTAACCACCTTTTAAAAACACACACACATGCAAAAAACCCTTTTTGGGGTAGGCACTGGGTTTTCCAAGCCCAGGCAGGGCGGGGAGGCTGCGAGCAGCGCGGTCCCAGGGGCTAGAGGAAAGAGGCGCCCGGACGCCGCCAGCCCGGGGCCGCCGCCGCGGTAGCTACGGCGGGTTCCGGGGCTCCCCAAACGGCTATCCCCGGCGCTCTCCGCGGTAGTCGGAGCGGGCGGCAGGGTTGCGAGGGGGAGAGCGGGGGGCGATCTGGAGCGGCGGGATGGGAAGGCGGCGGGAGGGGGCGGCTGAGGACCGGCAGGAGAGGCGCCTCGCGGTAGGGGCCGGGAGTCGGAGCCGGGCGGGGCGGGGAGGGGGAGCTGCTGGGAGGGAGGCACGGAGCAGGAGGAGGGGGACGCAGAGAAGACTGCCTGGCACCGCCGGCCCCGCCAACGTGACGGTCAGCCCCGCCGAGCGCTCGCACCCGCTCACACTCAGGCTCACTCGCACACTCGCTCCCATCCTCGCTCCCGCGCGATCGAAGGGTCCCCGGCAGCCTTAGCTGCTCCCTTCCCCCAGGGGGTACTCACAGTTCCCATCTGCGTGGGGGGCAACTTTCTCCGACCCAGCTGTGGCTGCCGCCCCCTCCAGCCTCCTCCGGCTCCTCGCACCCTTGGGCCTGGGTTCGAGCCGGCCGGCCCTCCCCTCCCCCCTCGGCTCTCCTCCGCGCCGTCTTCACCACATTCCCCCCTGGTCAGTGCCGCACGCCCGGGGACGAGCCAGAGGGAGCGGGTCGCGGGGGTGTGCATGCATCTCCCGCCTTCTTCTTGCAGCGCACACTGTACATGGTAGTGAGGGGGCGAGCGAAGGTGGCACCGGCCCCTCGGCTGCTCCGGCGGCGGCTTCAGCTCCTGCGCTGTCCTTTGCCCCCCGCGCAGCGGCGACCACCGCGCTGGGATCCCGCCGCGGCTGTCCCCGCGCGGAGCCCGCCGCCGCCGCAGCCCCTAATTAGTATTTGAGAGGCTCCCGCATCCGTTTGGCAGTTTCATCTTCTTCCATTCTTGCTCAATTTTTCTTCTCTCTCTTTCTGCCTGCAGGTTTTTTTTTTTTTTTTTTTCCTGTATCCCTTCCCCAGATGCGGCGCACGATCGTCATTATTTGGAACTCTCTATCACCGACATCCTTTGGGGTTTCTGCGGGGGGGCCTGGGGGGGCAGGAGCAGCGTCGTTCTCTGCCTGTGGCGTGTCCTGGCAGCCCGGTGGCTCTAAAAAAAACTCCGAGAAAGTCGCGTCTTCCTCCCGGGCGCCGAGGAGGTGGCAACGTGGTAAGCAACGCCGGGTCTCCTAGATCGCCGCTCCGGAGCGGGTGCAGGGCCCAGTCCAGTGCACTTGTTTATTGTCGCGCCGCTGGTGCGAGCCAAGCTGCAGCGGACATGATGGGCCCGGGGCGAAGCGAGCGCTCTTTGGCCGATAGGTGGCAGCCGAGGGCGAAGGCGTCCGTGGGCTAGGGCGGCGCAACCGGAGCCCCCTTGGATGTCACAAGCGGAGGAGACAGAGGAGTCTTGGACCATGTGCGTAATAGGAGCGTGGGACTGTGCAATTCTCGGATTGGGAAAGGGAGGAGTGGAAGTAACCCCGACAGTGCCAGGCTTGCTGGTGGACAGGGACAGATGATTTCAGCCCTGTGCTGATCGCCTGCCTTCCTCTGCCATTTAGAATGCTGCTGTCTCATGTACATACTGTAAAGGATCCTGGAAAAGGGAGTGGTTCCTCTTAGCTGCAAAAAAGGGCGCTACTGTTCTTTTCTCTTTTTAAGTAGAATTAAGTGTTATAGGTGTGCCTAGCCAACACAAGGGAATGTGAACGACTTTCAGAGGGAATGTTTGTGAATACATTTGGTGTGTACCAAAAAGCTGGAAAACCCCTAAGTAAATGCAATATCGATAGAAAGCGAGTTTCTTGAAGAGTCACCTGCTAAACTCCACTAGAGTCATCTTTACAGTAAGTACTCTTGGCTCTTACCGTGAAACCAGACACCTCCATCCCCAAAAGGGGGGTCTTTACATTCATAAGACATGTTTTCAATGTTTGTAATATTAGACCTGCCGTTCATCCCAGGTATAAAAGAAAATTTGATCATAATAAGTGGCCCAGTGCAGGCTGAGTGCACATGTGCCTGTTCCTTAGATAACTGTGTAGTTTCTCCATATAAATATATTTTATCCACTTCATTTTGGAATTAATTTTGTCTTAATTATGATTGGTATTTTTTTGGTATTGTTTTAGTCAGTAATATTTGGGATAATATTGTGGTTAAAATATTCTGATTGATCACTTTTAATATTAATATAGATTCTGATAATACGCCTATGTTCTAAGATGTATTTATAGCTCAGGTGATGAACATTGCAGTCTCCTGAGGTTTTGCAATCTTTTTTGGACTTTCCCCTGCATATATTATACATATATATATGTGTGTGTATATATATATATATTTTTTTTTTTTTTACTTTATCCCATAAATACTTTGTTTGGAAACAATTTGGTTCAAGTGTGGGTTATGTTCAAGGGAGAGGAAGGAAGGAAGTAATATGTAATTTCAGATAATGAAAACAAAATCTTGTAATAGAACTTTTCATTAAATTTAGAACCATTTGACTAGGAATGACAGCCACTAGCTATAGATACATTACATAAACAAATATAACTTACATTTCATCCGCAAAAGGCTGATTTCTGTATTTTTTAAATAGTCATAAACTTTTAACATTATATAAACATTTTAGAAAACTTATTTTTAAGTTTAAACTTACTTTTATATTGTCAAAATGAAAATGTAATATTTAAATTTAAAATTATATAGGAATTACAGCCAGAAACCTTTGGGATATAAATATTGAGTCCTATCAGAAACATAATTTTCACTATTGATTAACTTTGCAGAAGTTCTGAAAGGTCCTAAATTGTCTTAATCGATTATTGAAATTTTCAAAATAGCTGAAAGAAAGCTGTTATATTTTATTATTTTATCGCTGTTTTAAATCTTTATAATTGGATTAATATCAAAGTTTAATTTTTGGCATTGTATTACTTTTATTTTAAACACTTATTGTCCTAATTAAAGTAAATGTTATTCAACTAAGAGGTATTAAATATGTTTGGAATTAGTTTAGGTTATGGTTTTGTTAGGAACACTTATGCTAATAATCTAGTTTGCTTCTTGTGGTTCAAATACATAAATGATGAAAACTTTCTACCATGAACTCAACATTAAGGATGGCCCCAGAAGCCACCATTACCTTTTGCCACTAGGTGTCTCTATAAGATACTTTGCAAGAGAATGAATTTTTAGAAAATACTGTGACATGAAGAGATCAGAACAGAAGAACACAAGAGGGAAAACATCATAGATACAAGGGAAAGCCTCAGTTATTAATCTATTTCTTTATTTCCATTGAATGTTGACTATTGCCTAGAAAATATATAAATGAATTACATAAGACTGATCAAATTTGAGCCAAAATTTTTACCCGCATGAACAAACGTATCCATGTTTTAGTCTGTACTAAAACACATATAGCCGTATGTGTATACATGGTTTCAGACACCACTTAGACGCATGCACTGCACTTAATTACACAGACACATTTGGCCATTGTAAAATTAAATGATTGATCAAATATATCTCTCCAGAATTGAGTTTATTAATATTAAAAATTATTTGATGGAGTTGGATGTGAAAATCACATTTGTCCAAATGTTTGCAAATATATTTTTGCATATTAGAATTATCTGTTGAGAGAGTTTCATCATAAATACATATACATATCATGTAGGGAAATATATCTGGCAAATATATTTGGCACTTATAATGCAAATATAATTGTCAATATCAATTATGACCATAATTTGAAACCTGCAAATTTAAATTTAAACCATAAGTAGCATACTTGCCACTTCAAATTGGCCATATATTTTTGTAAATTTATATTTATTATTATCCAAATTTATTATTTTAGTCCAACATGAGCACAAGAGGAATTATTATATTAAATACTTTTCTTAAGGTAACCTTTCACATTTGTGTATCACTGTGTGTTGTCTTTAGAATATTAAAATGCTTAGACAAGAATAATGATGCTTTAAGAAACAACCTAATGAGGATTTAAACAAGGAAATTTGTTATTAATCATTGGATGACTTCATGAGTATTGATCAACATCTAAAGCCAGTAGAGCTTGCATTTTGTTGTTGTTGTTGTTGTTGTTGTTGTTGTTAGGCTAACTGGTGAGTTAAGATTATGGAATTCTAATGCTAAGTTTAAATTCCTCCACAGTAATGGCTAAGAAGTCTGTTCAACTCTATTGAATAAATGACCCATTTTTCAGGTCTAAATTAAAGGGCATATATTTTTAAGGCTTTTGAAATTGAAATTAGATATATATATAATATGTCACATTTATATATATAATTATATGTAATATATGTTATGTATATATCACATATATTAAAGTAGAAAATAAAAGTTTCTCCTGGAGGAAAACAATGAGTGATCATTTATAACTGTGTCTCTATGCAATTGCTAAAGTAAATAACTATACAAGATTTGTCTTTGACATTTTGTCTAATATATTTAAAATTAAATATCATGCAGTTATATTTATCAAATTAAAAATGGCCAGCAAAACTAATTTTGCTGAAATTATTTATTCACTTACAGACTTAATTACTCACAGCCTTAGAAATAGAGTCTGAGAGGCATTACAAAAGAATATACATAAAATAGGTAATTTTCTTCCTTGCCTCATGCAGTTCCTTGCACATATATTCTGATATTTTATTATATAATCACATAAGAAAATATCCTCTTTGGAGAACCAATTGGAAATATCTAAAAAAAAAATATCTTTGGAACACTACTTTTTCAGAAAGTAGCCTTCAGGTGTGCCAAAGTAAGATATATAAAACACTATGTCAGAAGATATTCTTTGTAAGAGATCTTGCATTTGAAAATGACTCAGAACAAGTTCAATGTCTGGCTCACTGAAAAGTGGCACACATTCATCTATACTTAACAATACTCTTCTACTTTAAACAACAGTTTGTATAGGAATACTGTTTTGCCATTATTAGGAGTATATATAACATTACCTATAATATCTGAGAGACAGACTTTTTTTCTGGAAAGAAATTAATACACGCAAATCCAGTAATACTGGTTACCTATTGGAAGAAGATTGGCATCTTAAATAGAATAGGAATTTATTTTTCATCGTGTACTCTTTTTTTCTTGTTTTTTTTTTTGTTTTTTACTATTTTTGTTTTTTACTATTTTTGCTTTTGCTACATTTTGTTCAATTTTACATACACATTTCCAATAAAAATTAATAAAAATGTGCACTTGGAAAATAAGGATATTTGGAAGGGTCATGTAAGGGCATAGGAAGAATCGAAGATGATTTCCTTAAATTGATCTCTTTCCCATGTTCTGAGTTGCTTTTATTGCTTATGAAACACTATTATCACTGGAGACATTGAATATGTTTCTAAATATGAGTGTCAATTAATTAGTTAAAATAATTTCTCATTATTCGCATGTGACATTCAAGCCTGACTACCAATATCAGCTAATAGAATGATAATTAATAGAAGCTAGCTTTGTTATCTTCACTATTCAGAACCATGCTGTGTACTGGGAACATAGTTTTATTTGATACTCTGGTGAGTGAAGAGGAAGATCAAAATGGCTCTGTAAAGAAGATAAGTGATTGCACTTGAAATTGTCAGTAGCCGTTCTTTACTGTTATCTATAGGAAGAAAAGTGAGTGTGTAGTTGTGACATGTTTTAAATATACAAACTATCATCAGACCCTGTTAGAACAAAGGCTACTGCCATCTTGCTTATACTAGCATTGAAATATACACATTCCACAGGCAATGAAGTAGCTTCATAATGTCAGATTAGCTTTCCTTTGTAACTCTCTATAGTGCTATGATTTGTCTCTTGGGACCCATTGGTCCTTGGTTCTCACACTTCTCTAGTCATTTTTAGAAAATGAGACTAAACTCGCATTATGTTATGCCTATATTTTCTGTGTTATTTGTTTTTTTTTTTTTTTCAGAGAAAAACAATTATCCTAAAACACAGTTATATTACAACAATTTCAGAAGAACCATTGCTAATGTAAGAATATCTAAATTGATTGTACTACATTCAATTTTTCAATTTTGCCAACTGGAATCCTTCATTCTACTAAGACTCTCATAATCTCTATATCCCCTCAAAATGAATCAGCCTTTTTCCCAACTCCAACAGGTTGGTTTCTACTGCCCTTTTGTCTAGCAGACTTTTCATTTTTCTTTTACCTACTGTTCTAGAGAATTCACTGTACATCCTTTCTCCATCTGCAAAAAAAACTTCTTATTCTTTCTAACAATGAAGACCTGCTCATCTAAACATTCCCTTGCCTTATTGAGCACTTGATCTAGCGCAATGTTCTATTTCTTGCTTAATGTGTTTTTTCTTCCAGACTACATTATCGTTCCTTATTTTGAAAACAGTGTATAGTATCCCTTCAATAGCAAGAAAAATGAGCTACATAAATCTTTTTGTATACACAAAAATACTTGTTCATTTATGAATTTATTCATTCAACGAATGTTTATTTAGCACCTGTCATGTGCTAGACCCTATCTCTTGTAATTGAGATGCAAATAGTTGATTCATGTCAAAATGCTTACAAAGATGTTTGACTTTTTGTAAATTATCTACATTCTCTATCAAAAATCTCTATCAAAATTAATGAATTAATATATGCAATATAATCCTATTGCATAAATTATATTCTTGAATAATATTTATTGTGGCATATGTGTACCAAGCCTCTACAAGAGGCTGTTCAATAGAATTTTCTGCAATAATGGAAATTAACTGTATCTGTGCCATTCAGTATGATAGCCATTGGCCACAAAAGGCTATTGAGCAAGTGAAATATAAATGATACCTTTCTGTGTGAGGTAGCTTAAAAAAATGAAATGTGGATGATATGACAGAGGAACTACAATTTTAATGTTATTTAAATGTAATTGATTTAAATTTAAATAGCCACCCATGGCTAGTGGTTACCATATTGGACAGTGAAGGTCTAGAATATAAATTCCTAGAGGATTGAAACTGTGTTTCTTGTGCAATTTCTGGGATACCTTTGAAATTCAATCAATATGAACAGCTGCACTAGTAAGTAATGATGGTGATTATGACACCCTCAATAAATAAGGACAATTATGATTCACATTTGGCAAGAGGCCTGATTTGCATTCTGTTTAGGGTCTCTGTTCAATTCTTTCAAATTGCTTTCAATTGAAGGCCTCTACTATTCTTTAAAAGATTTCAAGGCACTTTACAAGCATTTTTAAATTCTTCATTAGACCCTTATTATACCTCCATAAAGAAAGAAAGGTAGATTATTTTAAATCAATAGAATTTTATTAGAAGATAAGTGCCTTTTTATGCATGGTGAAGTATTCTCTAAAGTACTTTTCTTCAGATCACACAGTGGGATGTTAGTGGAACTAGAAAAGAAGGTTCTAAATTGGTATTTTGCTTCAGGAATTATCTAGGATAGGTTTTGTGTGCAAAAAGACTGTCATTAAAAATACTACACTTGAATGTTTGCATTCCATCTATTTTAATACAAAAACACAATTTTAAAGTGGAGTGGTGTTTTGTACAACTGGAGTGGGCAGAGTTTGAACAACAAATTATAATTAACTAATTTATAGAATGCTAATATATTCTCTAATTTTCATGTAAAGCTAAATAAACCTCAGTTTTAATAAAGTGACATTTATAAATCTGATACAAAGATGTAATGACTTGTAATAAATCCCATTCCCTAGTTACAATTTTTAAGGTTAGATTTAGTTTTTCATCAATCTATCTAAAATATTAGTCATATTAGTGGTCTTTATTTCTAACAATATGCTTCTTCCATAAACAAAACCAATATAACTTCAAATGAATCATACATTTCTTAAAGGCTTAAATCCAAAATAAGTAGGAAGCTACCAGGTCTAGTCACCAGTAAAGTGTTTCTCAAAGACCCTGAATTCATTCTTAACTCTAGCTTTGTATCATTTGTGCATCTGCATTAATGGAAACATTTCCTCTGTGTAGATGACAAAGTTCCTGTGCTATGTCTTCAATTAAGTATATGATTACCACATTTGTTAATCTAATAAATGTTAAAATGTAAACTCTTTGGAAAAAATCCAACTATTAATCTGATCCAGGCATGGTGACTCACTCTTCTAATCACAGCACTTTGGGAGGCCGAGTTGGGAGGATTTCTTGAGGTGAGAAGTTAAAACTCAACCTGGGCAACATAGCAATACCCCATCTGTATAAAAATAAAAATAAAGAAAAATAGCTGAATGCAGTGGTGTGCACATGTAGTTTTAGCTCTTCAGGAGTCTGAGGTAGGAGGATACCTCGAGTCCAAGAGTTTAAAGTTGCAGTGAGCTATGATCTAGCCTGGGAGAGAGAGTGAGATCCTGTCTTTCAAAGGGAGTTTAAAAAATAATAATTATTATTAATCTTAACTTACAGATTTTAAGTTATTCATTATATATCTTACTAGTTAACTTTATTTAAACAAATATTGGTAATTGGATGGTAAGTTCATGAAAAGATACCTCTGAAAAACACATTGTGCCAGCTCAATTTTTGTTTAATATTACATGATGCATTTTTATTATGTGATTAAAAATATCTATCAATCTAATGAAGATTTTTATAGTGGCACTAAATTTATAGTTATTCTCATATAGCATACTATGATGTATGCTGGAATTTTAATTGATTATAATTCCCAATGAACAAATAACCAATTTTTATTTAAATCACCAGTATGAGATGCATGACTCATTCTAAAATCAATCAATGTCCTCAATTGTTGTATTATATGAGTAGTGACTGCTATGCAGGCAGACTTTAATCAATTACATTACCACTTATTTATGATATCTAAGTATTTTTATATTTAAAAATATTTCACTATAGCATAGACATGGTAGCATTGCTAGTAATCTATTACGTAGAGAAAGATAGGCCTAAATTGATTTGTCCCTCATCATAGGAATCCATTCGACTGGACTCTTTGGTATGTAATGTGATGATTTTTTTTTTTTTTTCCTGAGATGGAGTCTTGGTCTGTCACCCAGGATAGAGTGCAGTGGCGTCTATACTGGGCTCACTGCAACCTGCGCCTCCTGGGTTCAAGCAGTTCTCCTGCCTCAGCCTCCTGAGTAGCTAAGATTAAAGGCATGTGCTACCGTGGCTGGCTAATTTTTGTAGTTTCAGTAAAGACAGAGTTTCTCGATGTTGGCCAGGCTGGTCTCAACTCCTGACCTCATGATCCGCCCAGCTTGGCCTCCCAAAGTGCTGAGATTACAGGCATGAGCCACCATGCCTAGTGTAATGTGATTTTTTTCAGCTACAATTAACACAAGCATTCAAAGGCAAGGCACACTTTATTTATATTTCAAAGTAAAAGGTAAATAAAATGTACATATATATAATACATGTAATCAGTTACTATTACCAGACATGCAGATTGTCTAATTTTTAAATTTAATTATTATAATAATTTCATGAAGTGTTATTATTACTTACAAATGAAATGCTGAGTTTCAAGGTAGTTGGTGATATTCCGTATTTCATACAGACAATAGATAGCAGATCCAGACTCTGCTATGAATTACACAAACTCTTAGTGTCTATTTGCCTTAACTATGTTAGTTCAAATTAATACCTTTGAAATTTGTTCTCAATTTAAAGAAAAAAAGATACATTGATTTTCAGTAGTCTTCATAAGGATACTTTCCATCATTTCTATCATGTCAGATTTTTTTTGAGAAATGGAATAGTCAAAATACATTTCAAAATATTAATATATACCATTGTTCTTTTAATTATAATAGTAATAAAATAGATCTTAAACTGATCATGAAATATATTTATAAATAAGCTGATTCTATATGGATCTAATTTAGGAATATCAAGGATATTATTAACTACCAGAAATTATGTTAGAGTATTTCAAATATATAGGGTTAATAAAACAACACAACTTGTATAAATACAGTATACTTTTCCCATAAGTGGAAAATGTCTCTACTATGACATATTTTTCTTGTCTTTGAGTTTTTGACTAGTTATTAATAATTTTATATCTAATAACAGAAATGCTAAAGCAAGCATTATAGCTCACCTAAAATATCAATGGTAAAATGCAAAAATGGTTTATATGAAGGGGAACCCCTTTCATGCTTAAGTTTAGGGAATAACCCCATTGTCCTTTCTGACATAAATATGTTATGTAAATTTAAATTGAAAATTTTGTGACACATATTTTCTACTTTTCTCAAAAGTATACATATGATAAAATAATCTCATAGCTATGCTTCCCAATAGTTAAAAAATAACTTACGGTAATGTTATTACGGTCATCACAAGTGATGAGTAGACCCTATATATAGCTAAATTTTACTTTCAATTTTTAAACATCTGACAATCTTATTAAGCAGTGATGTCATGTAGTCCAATTTTGCTATGAATATAAGGTGTGAATCCCGTAAAACAAAAAAAAAGATTTGAGTGTTCATACATGTCAGTATTTTCTCAATATAAGTATAATCATATATGAAAAGATTTGACATAATTATGAATCTCCAAATACTGAAAGTTTATAAATATTAGGTTCATCACTATCACTACATCTATTTATATCCATATAGTAATAAATACATGTGTAGTAAAAGAAAATACAAGTATCTCTCCATCACTGATTATCACTACATCTCTTTATATCCATGCAGAAATAAATACATGTATAGTAAGAGAAAATGCAAGTTTCTCTCCACCTTAGCAATTCATGACGTTTCTGATCACCTTCTCCTAATATGCACTCAGAGAGCTGCAGGGGCACTTGAGAATGCATCTTGGAGTTCTTCCAAAAACTCTGAGTCAAAGAGCAATGTCTGCATTCACAAAGAAGCATTCACAGCTGTCAGAAGTTAAATGTCCATGAGACTCCTCGTACAGCTGCAGTCCTTCCAGTACACTGACAATGTCTGTGGAAACTAGAATTTGATAACTATTTTTTTCCATGGGAAAAATATCACAGAAGAGTGATTAATCCTGGCCTGACTGATTATAAATACTTATGCATTCACAGCACATGAAGCATCATTGTCCTTAAAACATTACTTTGCCTGCAGTGTTTTTGCAGCTCATTTCCACTGCCAGAGAAAGTATTCTTGCTGCAATAAACTGTCAATGAACTTCTTATAGGCAAACACCTGCAGACACCTGCTGGCAGCTGGTACATAATTTTTAGGATTTTAGGAACTGCAGCATAAGCCAAACACACAAGCAAGTCCTGGGTGGGGGTGAGTGTGGGAGGGCATGCATGACTAGCAGAATGCATGCATGAACAGGTATTCTGTGTTTCCATTTATACTTGATAAAATTAATAGACCAAATTTTCTTCTCAATTGTGTAATACAGCTGAGCAGACAAATACAAAAAGCAAGCACCATTTGCAAATAAAGTTTTCAATTTGGGATAATCTATTCCAATTTATCATTAGGTGTTTTCAAGAGAAATTATTGCTATGTTGAAAATATTTAGCCATATGCTCTATATGTCCATAGAGATAACAAGTCATCCAGATTTTGTATTCCTTTTTGGAAAAAAAAAAAAAAAACCTTAATATACTTTAAAAAGTATTTCTGAAAAATTCTAAATAAGATTTGAAATCTCTGTTTCTGTAATAGTTTAGGTGAGGTCCAAATGGAGGTAAGTAAATTAGCTCATGTTAGATATCTATTCAACTTTGTGGTTTAATAAAGGAGCCATTTGAAAATGTACTGGTTTTAATTGTCATATCACTTAGCAGATCAATAGTCTCTGAATATAAAAATCTGTTTCTCAACACTTAGTAAATTATTGAAGATTAACTTAAAGGATTTTTAAATCACTTCCCAAAGTAAAAATCATTACAAGCTTTTTCAAATGTAAATTTTTTACTATGTTCTGGCCTTGTTGGTATGAGAAATGATGAAGAAAAATGGAAACCTAGTTGCTTTGAATTTTAGAACTGGCAGGGCCCTTAGAGATCATGGCATGCTATCCTGTAAAGGAAACAGACAATGTAAATTGTTTAACCAAAG
This sequence comes from Cebus imitator, assembly GCF_001604975.1. Classification (NCBI taxonomy): domain Eukaryota; kingdom Metazoa; phylum Chordata; class Mammalia; order Primates; family Cebidae; genus Cebus; species Cebus imitator. The sequence continues at coordinate 719,414 of NW_016107941.1, forward strand.
TGCCACTGCTATAAATAGTTACTGGTACATTGGATAGATCTCCCAATTTTCTGTCTCCTTGGTCACTGTACCTCACACTGAAGGAAAGTATGTAGCTAAGTTAACTTGATAACTTATTTTGAAAAGCACAATAATAAAAATAAAACACTACCTCAGGTCTCATGCTATGTTTTGGCAGCATTCCATGTTATTTGCATAAGACCTTCTGATACTGAATGGATTATCATAATAAATTCAGCTTGGATTATTGAAGAATTTTCTTATACAAAGTGAGCAATAGGTAAGCTGTTAAGTTTTAATCTTGCCATGTGTGTTCACTGAGGGGAAAAAAGTCAAGCAGATATGTTGATCAGGTTTATGGAGATGCAGTTTCTCAGAGATGAAACTGCCTTACACCTTTGTTTACACACACATTACTTCATGTGTGTTAGATTATGCTTAGGCTATCCTTATTTTTATTAGTGTACTCACCTGTACGTATCTGATGTCAACTAATGCATGAAAGGACAACTCATTTTGGATTAGTTTGGTGAACTTGATGATATTTTAACAGAAGACAATTAAAATGCAGACTCTTTCTTCTAAATGGCATTCTAGAAAGGTGCTCATATAAGAGGTTAAATAAATGTCTAAAGTACATGGTGTTTTTTCTTTCAAATAGTGGTTTGGGAAAAATGGTTTAAACTAAAAAATATTTTACTGCATTTTTTGATTCAACAGTTATTTATGGAAATATAGTTATTTAATATTTTCAAACATAGAGGTATGAGGCCTTTTGATTGTTTCATTGCTTTTTACTATATGGATTTTTGCACACATAATGCAGTGATTAAAATCATAGGTATGTGCAAACATTACTTAGGATCTCAATCCTATTTCTGCCTCTTAATAACTTTAAAATGTTGACTTTATTGAAATCAGTATCTTAGTTTCCTCATTTTTGTTTAAAATATTAAAGCCTACCTTTTGAGAGAATTAGTTAATTCACATAAAATATGTAATACACTTTCTAGCACATTGTAGGTGCTAAATAAATGTGACTTATTATTATTGTTTTGCCTCTATATTAACAGTTGTTTCAGGCGTCAATATAGTTGGAGTCTATCTGGTAAAGAAACAATTGGAAAAACAACATATTATCTTATCAGACTCTTTTTTCCCCAGAATAGACATTATTCAAGAAAAGTTGCATTTATTTTCAGCCGACCCTGCTTAGTTATGGATTTATAGCATCAAGAGTCCACCATGAGATTAAGTGGTTGCTGGCTTGCAGATTTCTAGAGCTTGCCAGACAGCACTTCCTAACGATGAATTTTATAAAATCCGTACATTCGCATTGTTCTAAAAGATCTGGATGAGAGAATAGAGCAGAAACTATGCTTTTGTATCTTGGGTTTACAATGTCATGAATACTTTACAAAGTTTATTGAAATTGTCTGGAAAATTGTCAAGTTTCAGGGTGACACATTTTGATACACTAAAGAGAAATTATAAGCAATTCTTATAACTGACTTCATGATGAAGATATAATTTGGCTATATTTAAAATAAGTTGGCAACACAATAATCAGTATTTAGATATGAAGTTGAAGGTTACATTTTTTCATTATACTTTAAATTGTGGGGTACATGTACAGAACGTGCAGGTTTGTTACATAGGTTTACGCGTGCCGTGGTGGTTTGCTGCACCCATCAACCTGTCATCTACATTAGGTATTTCTCCTAATTCTATTCCTTCCCCAGCCCACCACCGCCCTCCCCCTACAGAACCCAGTGTGTGATGTTTCCCTCCCTGTGTGTCCATGTGTTCTCATTGTTCAACTCCCACTTATGAGTGAGAACATGTGGTATTTGATTTTCTGTTTCTGTGTTAGTATGCTGAGAATGATGGTTTCCAGCTTCATCCATGTCCTTACAAAGGACATGAACTCATTCTTTTTTGTGGCTGCATAGTATTTCATGGTGTATATGTGCACATTTTCTTTATCCAGTCTATCATTGATGGGCATTTGGGCTGCTTCCAAGTGTTTGCCATTGTGAACAGTGCGGCAATAAACATACATGTGCATGTATCTTCATAGCAGAATGACTTACAATCCTTTGGTTATATACCCAGTAATGGGATTGCTGGATCAAATGGTTCTCAGTAGAAGACATTTATGTGACCTATAGACATGAAAAAAAGCTCATCATCACTGGTCATCAGAGAAATGCAAATCAAAACCACAAGGAGATACCATCTCATGCCAATCAGAGTGAAAGTTACTTTTATGGAAATATAAAGGAGAGTCAATTTAAGTTATTAAGGATAGTAAACTCTAATGCAAGTTAATTTATCCTGTGTATAGAACATTATATATGCATATCCATTAATTCAATTTATTTTCCAGCTGCATTATTTATTATTTTGTCAGTATATTTGCAGATATATAAATGTTATGGTTTATTTGCTGTTTTAAATCTGTATATCATCTATCTATCTATCTATCTCTATCTATCATACATATTTACTTTTGCTTGTGTAAGTTGAATGATTTCTGTAATTCCTGAACTTCTTTTTAAAGCACACAAACTTACTAAGTTTGAATTCTGTTATTCAATATATTGTATAAGTACCTGTATTGAGAAAATACCATCATTAAAATGCAATTTTGAAGTAAATATTATGACTTTGAAAGTCAAATATAAGAAAAGAATACTTCTTTTGAAGAAAATATTTTGGCCGGGGATATTATATTTGATTTCACCAAGATTAATTTTCGTGCATTTGGCTTACATATACTACTTTTCACATGTCAGAAAGCTGTATGATAACTTCATTCCTGTAGCCAGCTGTGCAGATGGATGGCATAGTTTAATACACATAGACACAAACACATACGCTCGTAAACAGAGAGTGAGTTCAGATAAGAAACAGATATATTTATATTCCACATATGGTAGGTGTATATATGTGTATATATGTATGTATATACCATACCTATATATATATTCCATATATGGAATATAAAATTATAAAGTGGCAAAGCATAATAAAATGCACTCACAATGAATGTCATCCTGAATACTGATTTTGTTTTTGCTGTCAAATTCAAAAGACGCTTACCTCATGTATGAAAATAAACTCTTCATGTGATCTCACTAATCTGTAATTTCCTTAACAGCAACAACTATGTTGTACTAATTTTATGTCTTCTAGAAGCTCTGCTACTTTTAGAATTAAGTTCACATGAAGATTATGATTTTTCTATATGTTTATCATTTTAAATAACAATTATTAGTGTGTTCAAACATTAATAGATACTTTTTGCTTTAAAAACATCCAATTATTCAGATTTTACTGCATTTTTGGAATCAAGATATTGATATAATATTTATTTGCTTCATTATGTATATGAAGGTTATGTGTTGCGATAATATTCAGATGGCATGTTTAGACACAGTCCCTAAGTTTATTTTACCTATTCCTTGCTATTTCCTAAAACCCAAATGAAAGGATTTGTGTGTTTGCTTTTATTTTGCTTTTACAAATTTTATTCTCTATTTCCCCAGCCATATTCTTGTAGAATACAGAATAAGACAGGCCTCAGAGCTTGGTCACATTGATGAGGAAGAGACTGGGTGCCACAGTAGTTGGAGTCATTGCATACCTAGACTTCTTTGCATCATCAAGAGGGTTTCTGCCAGTAGAAGCTCTGTAAAAAAAACTCTTTAAAAGTACATAGCCATATACTTCCTGATTGGTGGATGAGGCAGGTTGTAGCAAAGCATTTAAGCCACTCTTTGCCAGCTTAAAAGACTACAGAAACCTGGCAGCTGTTAGAGCAATTACTGAAAGGGGCCATTCTTTGTCTGCTGTGAGCAATAGGTGACTCTAAAGTGCTCAGCTCTTGGCCTTCCAGAGTTTCTGAATTTTTAGGAAGTTTTAGGAGAGTCTGTTGAATGTTTTTGTGAAATAGAACACTTTGAAATGCATTTGTTTGTTTTAGAAATATTATGATTCTGATGGTGTTATACAAAATAAAAGCTGAAGGTCTGCCAACACATGCGGACTATATAAAGACGTTTACACTTTAAGAGAAAACACAATCAGTAAGTAGGTTCTTTATTATTATTTATCTAAAGTATTGCAGTCAAGTTAACAAAGGATAATACATTGGATACATTTTTTTTGCACAGCAAAGGAAACAATCACTGGAGTGAAGAGACAATGTATCGAATGGGAGAAAATATTTGCATACCATCTCCTAAGAGGTCAATATCTAAAATATATAAGGAATCCAAACAACTCAATAGCAAGAAAGCAGCCCAATTTTTAAAAATGGACAAAAGACCTGAATAGACATTTTTGAAAAGAAGACATACAGATGACCAACAGGTATATCATAAAGAGGCTTAACGTTGCTAAACAAGAAAATGCTGATCAAGACAACAAGGTATTACCTTGTGCCTGTTGAAATGGCTGATATCAAAAAGACAAAAGATAGCTAGTATTGGTAAAAGTATGGAAAAAGGGGAACTCTTCCTTGGTGGGAATATAAATTAGTAAAACCATTATGAAACAAAGGGTGGAGGTTTGTCAAAAAATTAAAAATATATCTTCCATATGATCCAGCAATCCCACTGCTGAGTTTATAGCCAAAGGAAATGAAATCAGTATTTCAAAAAGATGGTTGTACTCCCACATTTATTGCTGCATTATTCACAGTGATTAAGATATGGAAGCAATCTCAGTGTCCATCAACAGGTGAATGGATAAATAAAATGTGATATAGGCAATGAAATATTACTGAACCATAAAAGAAAGAAATCCTGGCTGGGCATGGTGGCTCATGTCTGTAATCCCAACACTTTGGGAGGCTGAGGTGGGTGGATTGCCTGAGCTCAGGAGTTTGAGACCAGCCTGGGCAACATGGTGAAACTAGGTATCTACTAAAATACAAAAAAATAAAACTAAATAAAATAAAATAAAATTAGCCAGCCATGGTGGCATGAGCCTATAGTCCTAGATACTCAGGAGGCTGAGGAAGGAGAATTGTTTGAACCCAGGAGGTGGAGATTGCAGTGAGTGGAGATCGCACCACTGCACTCCAGCC
>NW_016107941.1:724578-735587 GCF_001604975.1 Cebus imitator
GGAAGGAAGGAAGGAAGGAAGGAAGGAAGGAAGGAAGGAAGGAAGGAAGGAAGGAAGAAATCATGCCATTTGCAACACCATGGGTGAATCTGGAAGAGTTTATGTCAAGTAAAATAAGCCAGGTGCAGAGAGACTAATAAAGCATGGTATAATTCATATGTGGAATCTGAAAAAGCTGGTCTTATGGAAGAGTAGAATGGTAGTTATCAGACGCTGGGGCATTAAAGAATACATTGTTGGTCAAATAATGCATATTTACAGCTAGAGAGGAGGAATAAATAAGTTCAAGAGATCTGCTATTCAGCATTGTAATGATATTTAATGACAATATATTCTTGAAAGATGAGAAGAGAGTGGATGTTAAATGCTGGTATCACAAAAAAAAAAAAAACTATGTGAGGTAATGTATTTGTTAATAGTCTAGATTTAGCAATTTCACAATGTGTATATACTTCAAAGCATAATGTTATACATGATAAATACATACAATATTATATATCAATTAAAAATAAATTTGAAAAAAGCACTTACACTTGGGTATATCCACTGGTCAAATTCAAGATATGCCAAAAAATTCATTGCTTAAAGAATGATAAATATTAATCATTCTGACCTAATATTCCTAAAGTTCTATTTGTACTTTACCGAACTTGGAAGAGTATGTATCCTGGAAATTTTGTTTCATATGATTTTAACGTAAAGCTCTTAGGTTTATCTTCAAAACACCATAGTTTACCCTTAATCTGACCTCATTTTTTAAACTTTTTTTTGAGAGTAAATTATTGAGCAACTTTTTCTAGCACCTGATGACATTGTAGACCTCTCCTCAAAATATGTTACTTTATTATTGCATATACAATTATTTCATTTTCTCAAGATAATGATTAAGCCACTTCTTTATATTTTAAATTACACATTATGTGAGTAATACAAACAGCTTTAATTCATAATTTTTCAATAAGCAGTGTCAAATCTACATAATAAATGGCACATGTTCTGATTTTGTAATTTTGTCTTGTGCTTCTCCTTTGTGGTATTTAATTAAAATTTGTAGAAATTTTAAATCTCGATATTTATGTATTTGATTGATTACTGCCCACATTTCAGTCAGATAGCTTTACATTTTACATGAGGTGATTTGATTAGGTTATCAATATGTTCAGCAGTTTTATTTATAAAATTTAAAAACTATATACTCAGTCTTTATTTTTATCTTTTAATTTCTAGTATATACCTGACCAAGTAGCACTGCTTACCTGTGTTTATATTCTATAAATCATTCACATATTTAACATTCATTTACTAACCTCTTATCTGCTTATCTGTGTTTAAATTATATAAGTCATTTACATATTTAACATTCATTTACTAATCTCTTAACAAGTGTAAGTTTCATTGTCAATTTTCAGAAATAAATCAAATCTACAAAGACAAGATCACACCTTCAGAGAGCTCATGTTCTATATACAAAAATAAATATATAAAATGTGGTAAATTATGTATTCATAGTGCAGCAAATATGGAAAAATTCACTAACAAAGTCTGTGAATTAAAAGTAAATCCTCATTACACCTCTAATTATTAAAAAATATTTTCCAGTAATTTTTGAAGTAATAGAAATAGAACATGAATATATGCATGTGCCTGTTCAAGTATATTTATGTGTGTCTGTATGTCTGTGTCAGGGTGAGGAGGAATAAAAAGTGATGATTAACATGCATCTTTTATTTTCTTGACTGTGATAGAAGAAAATTACATTGGAAAACTCTGGAGATTTAAAAATTTATAAGCTTAGTGAGCACATCTTTAAATACATAATATAAAACAAAAATGCTGAAATACTGAAACATTCATTTTATAAATTTGCAGGAGATTTGAATGCTAACAATTAGATGAATGCTTAAATATTTGTTTTTAAATACATGGATTTTTAAAAGCAATATATTTTCCTTATGAAATGACTGGCATTTACTTAGTGACTGGTAATAGTTTGACTCCATAATTTACTAAAAAGACAAAGAGGATACTTCCTTAATGGTGCAAGTCACAGAGTAAATTAATGTAGCAACTATGTCCCCAGAAATAATTCAATTTGAGAGAAAAATTTTGGGAAAAAAACACAAAGAATTTTTCTCCATAACGAGGTTGTAATAGTTCAGAAGAAAACTGAAAATAAGACTTTTTTCACTATTTTTAATGGCTGCAGATGTTAGAAAACAATAGGCAAACATGATCATTCTAATTTCAATATAGTTCAGATTTAGTCCTATTAATATGGGTTGGAAGATTATAATATTTATATATATATTTTGGTTAGTTATGAGTTCAAACAATACATAACATTAAAATGGATAAACAAATGGTCTGGACTGAATTGTGTCACTTTCCCAATTCATATTGGGTTCTCTTTCAAAAATTGGAATCTATGGTTAATAGTATATTTCGTTAATTTATTAATAATTAAATTAATTAATCTTGCTTGTCTTTTCAAAATTAATATCCATGGGTTAAGGTTACATTTTCTAACATGGATATCATTGTCTTACCATGGATCCAAGCAATAATACTTCTACAAAAATTAGATTATTAAAAGGCAAAATGTTTCTGAAATGCCATATTTAATTCCCATTTATAATTTTGAAGGTTTTTAAAAAATTTCAGCTTTTATTTTAGATTGAAAAGGTACATGTGCAGGTTTGTTACATGGGTATAATGTGTGAGCTGAGATTCGGAGTATCTTTGATCTTCTCATGCAAATAGTGAGCATAGTACCCAATAGGTAATTTTTCCACCCTTGTTCCCTCCCTCTCCTCCCCAGTAACCCCCAGTGTCTATTAGTCTCATCTTTTTGTCCATGTGTACCCAACATTTAGCTCCCTGTTATAAGTGAGAAAATATGGTATTTGGCTCTTTCTGCTTTACTTTGCCTAAGATAATGGTCTCCAGCTGCATCCATGTTAATGCAAAAGACATGATTAATTTGAGGATTTTGTATCTAGTATATGACTTTTTAAAAATTAAAAAATATTCAAAATTTGAACATATGTTACAGCCAGAGAATATGTGTAATCACCAAAATGAGTAGTTGCTATCAGTGGCAAATTTTGTTTACTACCATAATATATTGATTCACATTAATTTCAATTTATTGCAGCTAAGAAATCATATCAAGATGAAATGTATAAATGCTGTTATTGAATTAAGCCAGGAAAAAAAACATTTAAATATTTTGCATTGAAGTGAAACTTTAATATTAATTATTTGCCCATAGAAAGTTTTTCACTTAATCTGAAAATATTTCTGGAAACTATACCAAAAATTAAGAAATACAAAGGAAACCAAGTTTGAGTTTCTGTATTAGTAAATATCTAGGCACCCTAAGGATCTCATCACTTTTTACTGAATGAAAGTAAGTTTTAAAAAAAAAGGTTGCCTTTTGTTGTTTTACTTAAGTAGGAACCTGTGGTTTCAACTTATATCTTAAAGTGTTGGTAGTAAAAGTTCTCCAGTTATATTCTAAAGGCATTAATAGCTTCTTTGGCTATTTCAGGAGGAGGAGTTAACAATAAACAGACTAAGGAAGGAAAAAAATAAGGCACATAAAAGGGTGTGTTTGATTTATGAACAATTAAATTGAAGCACTAAAAATTATGACTACTTATATAAACCCTTTATTTGTACCAAAGAAACTTGTCTTAAGCGCTTTCATTTTTAGCATATGTTAATCATATTCATCATTAAATAAACTGGATTGAAATTACCATAGTTCATCTTTACCAAGAAATACCTACTTTTAGTGCAGTAAACATATTTTTTTAATTTTTACTAAAAATTCTGAACACGTACCCTTAACTCACAGCCTGTAATAACTTTCATAAGTGTTGTAACTCATTCTATCATTTATTACCCTACCAATTCAACTACCAGATTACATTAAGCTAAATATGCCACATCCCAAAGGAAATGGAATTATTATGTTAAAGGGACAACCACACTCGGATGTTTATGGCAGCACTATTTACTATAGCAAAGTCATGGAACCAACAGTGTTCACTAACAACTTATTGGATATAGAAAATGTGGTACATATACACCATGGATACTATGTAGCCATAAAAAAAGAACGAAATCTCGTCATTTGCAGCAATATGGATGGAGCAGGAGGCCATTATCCTAACTGAACTAACACAGAAGCAGAAATCAAGTTTTGTGTGGTCTCACTTATAAGTGGGAGTTAAACACAGGGAACATGTGGACATGAAGATGGAGAAAATCTACTCTGGGGACTTCAAAGAAGAGATGTTGGGAGGATAGTGAGGGTGGAAGCATTACTTCTTGGGCACAGTGTCCAGTATTTGGGTGATGTGTAAACTAGAAGCTTAACCCCACCATTAAGCATCTAATACTCATATAACAAACAAGCACATGCACCCCTGAAATCTAAAATTAAACGTAAAAACCTATATCATATTATTTCATTCACAGGTATTTCGGTGAGGATTGCTAAGATAAAAATTTATTTGTGAAAGCAACCACAAATCATTTCAAACTTAAAAATTAGCATTAATTCTTTAATTTATCAAGTAACAAGTTCAGATATTTCTGATTGTTTCACAAGCTTGTATTGTTTTTATTTTAATCTGTATTTTCTCTATTTTGGCATGTTCTCTCTCTCATTCTCTCTATATGTATAATATATATATATATATATATATATATATATATACACACACACATACACATCTATCTGTTTAGGTAGATAGATACCTGTATAGATATATAGATAGATAGATGTATATGTATGTGTGTGTATATTTGTATGCATGTGTATATTTCTTATACATCCTTTCCCTTTTTCTTGAAAAATATCTGAGGAAGAATTTGTATCATTCTTCTGATACAGATTATACTAATTGCCCATTGTAGTGCCATTTAAGATGCTCCTGGTTTCCCTGTATTCCTGTAGATTGCTAGTTAAATTGAGAGGCTGAAGGGACATTGTGAAAACAGCATAATAAAGAAAGGAATGGGAAGTACTGTAGAGTCAAATAATTATTAGATGTAAGTAGGATACATCGTTCAATCACTGTATTTTATAGATTATGAAACTGACATTCGCAGACACATCAAAAGTCATAAAACTTGTTGATGGCATAGCTTCTAATAGAATCTAGGTATCCTGAACAAAATGGACAGGAATTAAAATTTCAATACACAGAAAATGCTCTTCCCTAATAAACAGCAGGAGAATATGTTAGCAGAGAGTAGTGATTAGAGTTTTAAAATGTGTTTCTTCCCTACTATATACTGACCATGTGAGGCAGTTCTCAATTCTCCAAACCTATAGAAGGTGTTAGAATGGCTAGGACTTTTTTTCCCCACAAACTTGGAGATACAACTATTTAGTCAAACGACACTTAATTTCCTGTTAAAGAATGAAGTGAGGTCATCTGAACTGCCACATGACCATGCAGACTTTAACTCCTGTCATTTAAAACGGTATGTACAATTAACAGTTTCCCAAAGCCAATATGTGCCAGTTGATCTCATGTGGTGGGCTTCTGAGAGTCTGGAGAGTCAACTCTTTGTTGGGTTTTGAGACCTACTATGGGGAAAGCTTCTAGCTAAAGTTCCTGGTGCAGGTTTTGTTTCTGTTATTTCTTATTAAATTTATTTGTAATAGGAAAACATTTGTACTAAATATCATGATATTAAATGGCTAAAAGCTATGACTTAAAGCTCACAGAATTTCTTCTTCCAGGTTTCCTATTGGATAATCTTTCTTGGATTGGTAGTTATCCAGAAAGATAGCCCTTATAGGGTCATGTGTGTTGCATGAAACCCCTTCATAGAGCCTCAGTTTTGTATATAATTGAGGGAGAAATGCAAACTGAAAATTTTGTGTGACATCTAGGTGTTAAAATACATCTGCTTTGTTACCAAGCAAAGAAGCCAGCCAATGATTATTGAATTTTAAGTAAACCAATCAGGAACCATCACTGTAAAGGTGAACAGTGGAATTTGAAAGGTCAAAAAGTCCATTGTAGGACCAAAACTTCAATAATTTATGTTTCAGTATTACTTCCAGAAAATCTCTGATAAAAATAGAAAATCTTGCGTAGAGTTCCTTGCCTCCTGTTTTACCACACTAATATTATAGGGTATATCAGATTTGTTAAATATTATAAATTTAACCTCCCGGGAAACACAAAAATCACTTGAACATAAGCTATCCTTACAGCAGGAGTTATTCCTGTTCACATGAGAGATGTTCAGTTAGTTGTATGGCACTGGGCATGGATAAGGTGGATGGGATAGATAGCATTGCCAAAAAGTTGGCAAAAGTTTATAAAGACAAGATAAAGGGGTGATTTTTATCAAATTTGTCTCCTTTATATCACATTTTTGTCTAAACCCAAAATTTATCTTTCTACCATCCCTCCAGTTAATCAGAGCTGATTTCATTGACAGCTTGCTTTGGTTAATTACTGCAGTGTTTTAACTGAATGTCCCGAGATATTGATGTAGTCAATGACCACTTCAAGCCTCAGAATACTAGAAATCTTGGCAGAAGTCTGGAGACAGTTTATCAATATCTAAAGTATTTATTATATTTTTAAAAAACTACACAAAGTCTATAGATACATGGATAATGACATGATGGTATTTTAACAGTATGATTAGCTGAATATTTCTTCAAAGCTAAAAGACATTTTCTTTTCTTTTTTGTTTTACACAGGCTAGGTACTTTGAATGACTATTAATGTATGCTTTTTATGAGATAAATCTCAGTTGACTACTTTATACAATAATCCTTAGAATTTTAATGTATAATGCAATATTTCATTCTTAACAGCTATTTGGGTCATTGAATTGAGAAGTAAGATTCTCACAGTATAGTAGATAGATTCTTAGCCTGGGCATCCAGAAACATAAACTTGTATTTTCAAGTTGATTACCTGTGACCTGTGTGACCTTGGCGAGATATCTTGATCGCTGCAGCAAGTTTTTTGTATTCCCTATTTGGGAAAGCGGTTTGCTCGGGGCTTGCCTTTCCAGGTTCATCTCTCCCCATGCCACCTGCTGTCTGTCAAACTCAAGGCCATGGTATGGCTGTTCCATTGCCTGACTTGCAGTTGTCTGATCTGGTGATGCTCTCTTAGGCCATTGCACCTGTTTATCAATGCAAAGTTTGGAGGCAAGATCCTTAAACACTCCTCCTGTCCTCCTCTTCACATTTTCCTGATTGATTGTACATGAATGTATCTTTTTAATGTATTATAGATGTCACTTCCTCTCTGGAACTTTTCCTGACTCTCCTCTTGTTTTCATTCTGTGGTGCCTGTGCTCCCATTTCATTAGGGTGAACATAAATATTGTATTTCCATGTATAGCACCAGTTTACATCTGTTTCCTAATTGATTTATAAATAGTGACCACTTTAACTCACGAATATTCCAGCTTGTATAATAAATTATATAGCTGCAGTACATAGCTTCCTGTGTCTATTCCTGTCCTTACACTGTTAGCTTATATTCTTACTGCCAATTTACAGGACTATTTTCTCCAGAAGAATGTAAGAGTCTTAGCATCAAGCGAACTGTATCTTATTTATCTCACTATCATCAGAACTTTTAGTAAGTGTTTAGCTGTTGAGCTTAATCATTTAGGCATGGGTGATGTCACTCTCATTGTTGGAAATTGACAATTTTTAAATTTCACACTCATGCTGGAAACCAAAATCATGAGTGCTGATTATATCCCATCGATAAAAAGAATGCATGCACACTAATATGTATATAATTACATGTTATGTGTAAACTACAATCTATTGATATAAATATTAGAAAATACATTTCTGAAACAAATTGAAAGATATACAATAAAATAAATATATATGTTGGATCTAATTTTTTCCTATACCTCATAGAATCTTATTGAGTCCCTCCTACAATGTGATGTGACCTTTAGACATATGACCAAAGGGGATATATTAACAAGTCCTTTTGTTATAGAAAAATTTGTTTTGAACAAAGGATTTGGCAAAATGTTTATGATTATGCTTGTTATAAATTTTCATCTATCTTAACTATAATATTAAGGAAGAGAAAACTAGGAAAAATAGACATAGGAATAGATATATGAGAGCCCTTGTTACCATAAATAAATTGAATGTTTTGTAAATAATGAATCTAAATACAGTATTGTCAATATCATAAAACTTTCACCCACATATTTCAAGGACTTTTTTTTTTTTGAGACGTCATTTTGCTCTTGTTTTCCAGGCTGGAGTGCAATGATGTGATCTCGGCTCACTGCAAGCTCTGCCTCCCAGGTTCAAGCATTTTTCGCCTCAGCCTCCCAAATAGCTGGGATTACAGCTGTATATCACCACGCCCAGCTAATTTTTTGTATGTTTAGTAGATATGGGGTTTCACCATGTTGGGCAGGCTGGTCTCAAACTCCTGACCTCAGGTGATCTGCCTGCTTCAGCCTCCCAAAGTGCTGGGATTACAGGTGCGAGCCACTGCACCCAGCCTCCAAGGACTTCTTAGTTCAGCTCTTAAATATTTTTTCTAAGCCCCTGGAAATCATATTCAATGGAAATAAAGGCATTAATATGACATAAAATTATAACTATGCCTATCTAAATAAGAATAACACTTCCTTCCATTTATATGTTGAATTAATGATAATCAAAACTTTGACATATCTCATTTTATCTTTAGAAAGACCTTGTGTGATAAACAGCACAGGTATCATTATTTGTTTTCCTTTGTGGCAAAAATGATCTTAGTTTGTGACATTGTCAAAGTGTCTTTTCATTACCATTTCATCAGCCATTTGCCTAAATATATTAATTATTAACCCAGTAATTAGTACTAATGTAGTCCAAAATTATTTAAAATAAAAACTCTTAGGTACCACTAGCTACAAGCTATTACCTTAATTCTCTTACATCAGTGACATTTTAAGTTAGCTTCTGTTCAAGAACTCCTTAGCTATTACTATACTTATATTACTATAGTACCAAAGGAAAAAAATAATTCTCTGAATTAAGATCTTCAGGGACTATAATAGCAGAAATTGTTGAAAGCTATTTCCTTTCTTTTGACCATTGATGTGATTCGAGTGTGTCCCCACCCAAATCTCATCTTGAATTGTAGCTCCCTTAATTCTCACATGTTGTGGGAGGGACTCAGTGGGAGATAACTAAATCATGGGAGCAGGACTTTCTGTACTGTTTTCCTGACTGTGAATAGGTCTCACAAGATCTGATGGTTTTATAAAGCAGGGTTCCCCTTCACCCACTGTCTTCCCTGATGTCATGTAAGATGTGACTGTGCTCCTCATTTGCCATCAGCCATGATTGTGAGGCCTCCCCAGTCAGGTGGAATTGTGAGTCAATTAAACCTCTTTCCTTCATAAATTATCCAGTCACAGGTACGTCTTTATTAGCAGCATGAGAACAGACTAATACAACCATCTTCTCCATTTTCATAGATTTAACTGATCATTATAAGTCCTAAACACTGAGTGGCACCATAATGCATGCTTCCAAAGCATGCTAAGAATACCTTGTTTAAAGGAAGGAGAAAATGGAATGTGCTATGGTTTGAATATGTCCCTCAAAATTCATATGTAGGAAACTTAATTACCAATACAAAAGTATTGAGAAGTGGAGCCTCATGGGAAGTGTTTAGGTGATAAGGGGTCCACCCTCATGGATGGATTAATGCAGATTATAAAAGTACTTGGGGCTGCCAGTTTAACCTCTTGCTCCCTGTCATGCAATTATCTTTTTCACTCCTGTTATACTTTCTGCCATTTTATGACACAGAAAGAAGACCCTTCACAGATGCCAGTGTCAGGTTCTTGAACTTCCCAGTCTCCAGAACTGTGAGCCAAATAAATTTGTGTTCATTAGACATTACCTACTCTCATATTTCTGATGCAGCAGCACTGAATGGACTAATACAGCATGAATCATACTTTTTCTTCTTTTGCAAGGTTCTGTAAAGTTTATATCATGTTTTCTTATGAGTAAAATACAAGGTGTATTTGTTTCTCATGTACCCAATAAGACGGCAGTCTCAGTCTTACTTTACTGATGATTTGCATCAACGTTAGGACAGATACTTGTGTTCTGGGAAATTGTGTCTCCAGCTTGATTGAGTTATAGATGAGTATCAAAACTTGAGGATGGTCATCCCCCAATTTAAATCTTGAGATGTTTGATATGAAACAAATATGGTATTTATTTAGAGGAGGGAAGAAATGGAATGTGCTATTGTTTGAATATGTCCACCAAAATTCACAGTCCAAGAGATTAAAATAAAGCTTAATTTAATATAAACTAATTTAACAAATTATATTGTCTTATGATTCATTAAGCTTTAGAATCACAGAAGAAGTGTATTAAACTTTAAGTGTGCTCTAGAAAAACACATATTAACTTTAATATGCTTAAAATTGAATTATATAATAACCAAAAAAACCTTACCAAAAGTTAATTTTTAAATAATAAATTTGTTAATGTTGGCTATTCATTCAAATTTCTAGTTTTCATCATTCATATGTTAAACAAATGTTAAATTCCCACAGTTTTTCCTGAACTACCAGTCTATGTTCTCTCCATTTGCATGAACTTTTTTTTTTGTAGAACTCATTTTTAATTTACATTATTCAATTTTTCTTTTATTGACCTCACTACCACCTTAAACTATCTTATTTTTATCTTTATCAAATATTATATTGTTTCCCCTTACTAGAATATAAGCCAGAATGGAGGGAGAAACCTGACTGTACTTTTCATGACCATAAATTATCCAAGAGGCACCAAACTTTACTCGTATGTCTGAGTTGAATAGATAAATGAATGAGTAGATGAATGCTTAACAATTCTTGCAAATGTGGCTGGGCGCGGTGGCTCACGCCTGTAATCCCAGCACTTTGGGAGGCTGAGGCGGGTGGATCACGAGGTCAAGAGATCGAGACCATCCTGGTCA
>NW_016107941.1:736727-738715 GCF_001604975.1 Cebus imitator
AAAACAACTCAATAGCTCTGCTCAGGGACAGTCATTGTTATATGGCTGAATATTCATGAGTGATTTGTATTTTAAATCCTTATTTTAAGATAGTCTTACCCCATTAGTGCCAATATAACAAAATGCCATAAAGTAGGTCTCTTATAAATGACAGAAATTTATTTCTTACAGTTGTGGAGGCTGGAAGTCCAGATCAAGACACTGACAGACTTAGAGTCTGATAAGGGCCTGCTCTGCAGTCCATAGATGGGACTTCCTAGTTGGGTCCCCATATGATTTGAGAGACAAAGCAAGCAGCCATCTAGGGCCCCTTTTACAAGGGGACTAATCCCCTGCAGGAGAGTTGTACCCTGTTTATCTAATCACCTCCCAAAGACTGTCACCTCTTAATACCATCACACTGCTGATTAGCCTTGAACAAAAGAATTTTTGGGAGATACAAAAGTTCAGATCACAACCAATGGTAATAATAATAAAACTGAATGTCCAAAACATTAAATTTTGTAAAGCAAGTATGTCCATTGAAAACACAAAATCATGAAGGAATTGAAAGCATAAGAATTTTGAAAAGGCAAGAAGAATCACACAGGACTGAAAAGTCTGAGACTTGAAAGGAGAAAGGAAGAGTAGAATCAGAGATTCAGGAAACAAGTTTAATAAGAAGCAGAGAATTATAGAAATGCTAAAGAGAGATCAAGTAAGGGTCAGTTTGAACAGTGTTCACTGCTATGGCCAGTAAGGAAGTCAGTGTTGTGCTGCAGGTAGAAATCATAATATGAAGAGATGAGGAGGGAGTGGGGTATGAAGATGGAAGAGCAGCCAAGCAGCATTGGAAGATGATGAACAGGAAGAGAGTAAAGAAGTGAGGTTTGCTTAAGAACAATTTTTAAAATTTTCTATTATTTAAATGGCTCAGACTGGAGCTCATTTGTATGCTCATGGGAATTAGTGGTGAAATTTTCAAATAATTGGCTAATCATAGTTATAAGGAATGTTATACTAATTATGATTAAAGGTTTTTTTCTTTTTATCCTGAGAGAACAGGATCAAATAAGAAAGACTGAAATGATCAAATAAGAAAAGAGATTTGCTATCTTTCAGAGAAGGGGGAAAGAAATATGGATGGGAATAAGTATTTTCAGGCATTGGCTAAGGTGGCTAAAAAAATGTATGCCTTATACCATCTTATCATTACCATATGGCAAAATCAGGTGCAGTTTCAGTTTTTTCACTGTTTTCTTGCACCTTTCAGTACTCAGCTCTATGATTCTGTATTATATTCTTTCTGACTTCATTTATTCTGCTTCCTTCCTTTTTTATCTTCTCAATTCATTTCATTTTATTTTTATCCTTACAAAAATTTCTTGAGGTAGATTACAGAGATAAATGAAATGCCTCAACATAGCAAATTGGAACAGAATGTAAAGGATAAATTAAAGGGGGAACAGAACTAAGGATTTATAGTGGAGATGAAAATGACATTAAAGTAAAAATGTATATCTAAAATTTCCATGCAATCGCTAAGGCCAAAACCAAATTTTGACATTAAATTTTCTTGTCACTAATATGAATGGGAAATCTCTATATATTAAGTAATATATACTGCTTGTGAAATGTAGGCAAATCCTCAGTGCAAACACAAATATTTCTAATACGTGGAATCCACTCAGGAGTTCTCTTAAAACAAATCATGAATAACAAAATTAAGAGAACATTTTAACAGAGGGTATTACAGTCTACACACAGGTGATTTAAAACATTATATTATTATTCATTATGAGTAATGATGTCATACTGAAACATTCTTCTAAGGGACTAATTGAATACTTGCTACATATATGGCCCTCTGAATGCATAACTTAATCTTAAGTAGATTTTTGAATGTATGGGAAAAATAGACTGCATATTTTTCAGATTTATCCTTACAGATTATTTGTTGTAGATAATATTTTATTTAATGTAATGTGATTAGAAGTTAACAATTGTAA
>NW_016107941.1:739845-741503 GCF_001604975.1 Cebus imitator
ATAATAATAATGGAGTTGAGAAATCTGGAATATATTTATGATTTACTCTACTAGAAATTAGTAACTGCCTAAACACCATTCATAATGATGTCCATTTGTCAGTGTTCAAAAGCTGTATCTGTGTGGAACACAATAGGAATAGCTACCCTGTCTTAATGTGGTATATCACCTTACTTCTTGTTCATGGTATAAAGGCTAAAAAAAAAAAGGCACTGGATCTGCAAACAACCTTATTTATTCTTGAAACATTTCTTCACAAAGTCTGACACAGTGTTCTACAATGAACTAGTTTAACCTAAAGCTTAGCAGTTTTATAAAATATTAGCCTGAGAAACACAAAACTAATGTTTATTACAAAAGAAGCTAGCATATCATTTTGACAGAATGTTTGTAATTCGGAAGGGGAAGCTTTGTCTTTAAAATGAGGGATGGTGAGATAAATTATATTCTAATTCAAAACTAACAGTTCATGTCTATTTTTTAACCCATGATCAAAGACAGGAATTCACAATTCAGAATGATTATTGGACAGTTTTAGAATATTACATACTTTTGCTAATTTAATCCTCATTATGTTGTGATCTTTTCAGAGATATATGATTCTCATTATAATATGGCCAAATAGAGAACAGGACACCAAGTAACTTATCCATAATTTCACAGTGTTTAAATCTTGTTACAACAGTGAAATTTGAAATTAAACTTACATTAACTCTGGCTGCAGAATCTATGCTCATAAACACTAAACAGCATATCTCCTTGTGCAGAGAGCAATCATCTTGCACTATCTATGCTACCTAATGCTATAAGCACTAGGAACAAGTGGCCATGAGCATTTGAAATGTGTTCATTCAGATTTCAGGTGTGCTGCACATGTAAAATACACACCAGATTTTGAATACTTACTATAAAAATAATGTAAAAATATAAAATATTTCATCAGTGATTTTGACAGTAATTACGTGTGGAAATAATATTTGGGATACACTGAGTTAAGTAAGATGTTACTAATATTAAAATTAATTTTACTTGTTTCTTTCTCTCTCTATTATGATGTGTTGTTTTTAACATGATATATGGGAAGTCAGCTTATAGTATCCAAATAAACACTTGATAAATAAATACATTAGTGGTGGATACATGACAGCTACTCCTCTGGATAAAATACCAACACTTTTGCTCTATGTAGATGCACCAATATTTTGGCTTTTGTGAGAGACTGTATCTGCAGAAAAGGAATATTATTTTTAATTTTAAAAATATTTTAAGAATATTGAATTGTGATTGACATGCAAAACATTTACATATTTAATCTATACAAATTAATGAATTTGGAGATAAGTAAACTATTGCCATAATTTATGCCACAAACATATCCATCACATCCAAAATTTAAGAGGCTACTTTTTTTTTCCCATTTATTTTATTGCATTTTAGGTTTTGGGGTACATGTGAAGAACATGCAAAATTGTTGCATTGGTACACACGTGGCAGTGTGATTTGCTGCCTTCCTCCCCATCACCTTCATCTAGCATCTCTCCCCTTGCTATCTCTCCCCAGCTTCCCACCCCCCACCATCCCTCCCCTATTTCCCCTCAACTGACCCCAGTGTCTGATGCTCCTCTCCCTGAGTCCACATGTTCTCATTGTTCAATGCC
>NW_016107941.1:747381-768188 GCF_001604975.1 Cebus imitator
GGGAATTTCCTAGTCTGTGGGCAATAAAAATGCTGTGTCCACTCACCCTCTGTGCTTTCACTGGGAGCAGCAATCCTGAGCTGTTCCTAAACGGCCATCTTAGATCAATCCCCAAGAGGCTACTATTAATAAAATAATGTAATAGCATTTTATTGAATGCTTACTGGGTTCTAACCAATGGTTGCTTGTTCTAACCCTTTCATATATTCAATATTCATAATTATATAAAATAGGTATTATTGATAAACTTACTTCAAAAATGAGAGAAGTGGAGCTAACAGAGAGTATTCTTTATTCCATAACCTATTACAGGTTTTTGTGCTTTGGAATCCTATCAACATTTAACCTTCTCATTAATTTCTTAGTTCTCCCCTGACCTCATGCTGCGCTTCAGTCCTACGTTTCTAGCCACCAGCTGTGTGTTGCTGTCTTGCCATCTCAAACTCAGTGCATCCTTAAAATAATTCTACAAATGTAGACAGAAAGCCTTTGACATAAAGCCCCTTGAACTATGACTGTCCTGGTGTATTACTAACACTAATCTCACAGTTCGTCATCCCATTCTCGATCTGTGGTGCTTCAGAATTTATATACAGGAGGAATTAGAGAGAATGGCTCAATGACATAGGAGAAAGAATCATAGATAGGAAAGTTTTTTTAAAAGTTTTCTGTAGAAATCACCTTATATATAGTTTTTAGATGATAAAAGATAACACAAACTTTAAAATGCTTTCTTTTCTACTTTTCTAAAATTGTAAAAATATAAGTAGTATTGTGTTATTATTAGAGCTGTATTTAATATTGTTAATATTTAAGGTGGCTTGTGAAACAGTAATGGATATTATTAGAAGACTCAAATCTGCCATCCCTCACCTGAACATACTTTAGAGAACTATAATGGATACATTTAACTCTTCCTACATTATTTTTTGTTCTTTCAACGTTCCATTTTAGGATCATAGGGTAAATGGGCAGGTTTGTTATGTGGATTAATTGCATATTGCAGGGGTTTGGTGTACAGATTAGTCACCCACTTAATGATTATAGTACCTGATAAGTACTATAATAGTTTTTCCAACCTCACCCCCCTCCCACTCTCCACACTCAAGTAGACGCCATTATCCATTGCTCCCTTTTTTTGTGTTCATGTGTACTCAGTGTTTAGCTCCCACTTATAAGTGAGAACATGCAGTATTTGATTTTCTGTTCCTGCATTAACTTGCTTAGGTTAATGGCTTCTAGCTCCATGGATGTTGCTGCAAATAATACGATTTTATTCTTTTTAGTAACAGCATAGTATACCATGGTGTATATTTACTGTTTTCTTTATCTAGAGAACCACTGATGGGCATCTAGATTGATTTCATGTCTTTGTTATTGTAAATAGTGCTATAATGAACATAATGTGCATGTGCACTTAGGATAGAATTATTTATATTTCTTTGGGTATATACCCAGTAATGGGATTGCTGTGTCGAATGGTAGCTGTACTTTTATTTGAGAACTCTCCAAACTGCTTTACATAGTGTGTGGGCTAACTTGCATTCCCAACAACAGTAGTATAAGCATTCTCTTTTCTCCACAGCCTTACCAGCATCTGTTATTTTTTGACTTTGTAATAATAGCCCTTCTGACTGGTGTGAGATGATATCTCATTGTGGTTTTGATGCATTTCTCTGATAATTACTGATGTTGAGCTTTGTTCATGGGCTTGTTGGCCACATGTATGTCTTCCTTTGGGAAGTTTCTTTTCATGTCTTTCTTTATTTTTTAATAGGACTGTTTATTTTTTTGCTTGTTAATATGTTTAAATTCCTTATAGATTCTGGATATTAGATCTTTATGAGACATATAGTTTGAAAACATTTTCTCCCATTCTGAAGGTTGTCTGTTTACTCTGTTAATAGTTTATTTTTTTTTTAATTGGAAAAATGTTTTATTGGCATATAATTCTCCTTCACTCCAAACTTTAAAAAAAATGTATTCATTATACTTTAAGTTTTGGAGTACATATGCAGAATGTGCAGGTTTGTTACATGGAGAAGCTCTTTAGTTTAATTAGGTCCCACTTATTTTTGTTGCAATTGCTTTTGAAGTCTTCATCATGAAATCTTTACAGAGTCTATGTCCAGAATGATATTTCCTATATTATCTACTTCTTTTTTATAGTTTTAGGTTTTATATTTAAGTCTTAATTCACCTTGTGCTGATTTTTGTATACGGTAAAAGAAAAAGGTCCAGTTTTAATATTCTGTATATGACTAGCCTGTGATCTCAACATAATTTTTTGAATAGGGTTTTTCTTTTTCCCCATTGCTTGTTTATGTCAATTTTGTTTATTTCTAGCTTCTCTAACCTGTTCCATTGAACATGGTTTTTGTTTTGTTTTCTATCAGTACCATGCTGTTTTAGTTATTGTAGCCTTGTAGTATAAAGTTGGGTAGTGTGATGCCTCCACATTTGTTCTTCTTGCTCAGGATTGCTATGGCTATTTGGGTTCTTTTTGGTATGTATGAATTTTAGAATAGTTTTTCTAATTATGTGAAAAATGGCGTTGGTAGTTTGATAGGGATAGCATTAAATCTCTAGATTGCTATATATAACATGGTTATTTTAACAATATTAATTATTTATATTTATGCAGCTGTACTGTTTTTCCATTTGTTTGTGTCATCTATGATTTCTTTCAGCAGTGCTTTGTAACTCTCATTTTAGAGAAATTTCACCTCCCTAGTTAGCTGTATTCCTAGGTTTTATGTTTGTGTGTGTGGCTAGTATTAATGGGATTTCATTCTTGATTTGTCTCTTAGGTTGGATATTATTGTTGTATAGAAATGCTACTGATTTTTATACATTGATTTTTTTGTACTGAAACTTTGCTGAAGTTGTTTATCAGATCTAAGAGCTTTTGGGTAGAGACTTTGGGAGTTTCTAGGTATAAAATAATATAACATGTAAAGAGAGATAGCTTGACTTCCTCTTTTCTTATTTGGATGCCTTTTATTTCTTTCTCTTGCCTAATTGCTCTGGCTAGAACTTCTAGTACTATGTTGAATAGGAGTGATGAGAGTGGTCGTCCTTGTCTTGTTCTGGTTCTCAGGGGAATTTTTCTATCTTTTGTCCATTTAGTATAATGTTGGCTGTGGCTTTGTCATTGTTGGCTCCTTATTTTTATCTATGTTCCTTAGATCTCTAGTTTGTTGAGGTGTTTTAGCCTGATGCAATGTTGAATTTAACTGAAAGCCTTTTCTGCACTATTGAAAGGATCATGTGGATTTTCATTGTTTTTACAGGTATATTAAATAAGATGCTCCTGACTGATGTGGGGAAGCAATGAAAATAAGGCAGAAAAGAAACAGTCTTGTAGACTTATGTCCAGAGAATTACAGAAAACTTTTAGCTGATTTGTGTCCTCCACAATTTTTTTCATTCAATCTATCCAATATATTACCTTCATCTGAATCCTTCTAAAGTAGAATTTTGATCAGGCAAATATCGGGATCAAAAATCCTATCATCCCTGGTTTGCCTGATGGAGAAATTCCAAATATTTTTCAAAATTTGGAACTCCAGATAATCTGGCATTCTCAGTCTCAGTTATTTTCACCTTTTTTTTTTTTTGTACTTTTCACATCCCTGCTTTCTCACATCTGCTCTTGATTGTCTTTCCTTAGCTCTTAACCTCCCCCCTTAAAGGGAGGGGAAATTTACATTTTTTTTTCTCAACAAGTCTAGCTGGACCTTTGTCTCTCAAACTAGCAACAGGGGAGTCTGTGCCTTTCTGAATTTTGTACATTTGATATAACTTAAGCAACACTGTAAAACATAAATATTAAGCTTAATAATTTGAAGAGTCTCTGATTTCTCACTTAGAATTAAAAGGCCGAGTGTACAACCATGTGTTTCTTCACATGGACATGTACACACATA
Source organism: Cebus imitator (assembly GCF_001604975.1). Lineage (NCBI taxonomy): Eukaryota > Metazoa > Chordata > Mammalia > Primates > Cebidae > Cebus > Cebus imitator. The sequence goes on from NW_016107941.1 coordinate 751,311, forward strand.
CACATAAACTGGACATGTACACACATACACATAAACTGCTGATATAATTTACATACTTACATATGTGAACATATACATTGCAAATTACCCTGGCATCAGATCATCCGATTGCTATTACAGAAATTTAACATGATACTACTTCTAGAGGCTAAATGTTGTATAATGATTTTAGCATATCACAGATGCTAATCTTCATAGTATTTCTAAACCATAATCTTTCGTTTGTTTCTTCCTCTTAATCTCTACAAAGAAGATTGTAGATTTGAAAGGTGAACTAAGTAAGAGCAAAATTATGTTAATCATTACCTTAGCAAAAATTGTGTGAAATTTAGTGTAAAGAAAAGCACTACTAATACCTTTTCTCAAGCATGGAAAAAGGGATGCTCTATACGTGCCTGATTCTAATTAAATTACGTATTGAAGAATAGTTTTTAAAAAATCATACTAATGACTTTTACAAGTTTAAAATTAGGTGAAGGAGTCTGTTCTTTGCCAGGTAAACTATTTCAATTACTATTTCCCTAATTGTTACTAAGTTAATACATTTTAGTTGTTCTGCTTTTCATTTTACATGTAATTCTACTCAGTGGGTTACCCACACTACATAATTCAAATATTTCATACAAAATATTATTTTAAAAATTTATATTTTTTAATGATAAAATAAATTAAATTTCAGTAGTGCTTAGTCTAAATAAAATGTTGCTATAATTGATGTTATATAATTTTCAGGTCTTTCTCAAATTTGTATAAGTACATTAATTTTTAATACACTAAGGCGATATGAAATTAAATTAAAATTTTTGAAATACATAAAATACTTCAATATTAATTAAGTTGGTTTTCAACCAATAATTTTAATTTTTATGATAATGAACTAGTTCAATAAATTATCTTTTATTTTCATGACCTAATAATCTTTTACAATTTAACCATTGCCATCAACATAATGAAATACCTGGCTAGAGATATTTTTTTATTAGAGGAAGAAGGAAAGAAAATAAAGAAGAAACAAAGAAGTAAAAAAAGAAAGAAATCAAGAAAACAACAAACAAATAAACATAACAAAAAAAAAGTCTTTCCTCAGATATATGTTAATTAAAAGCAAGTAGCCAATTTGAATATCTATTTTACAACTACAATAACTAATTTTCTCTACCAATTCTTCCAAATTGATAAAACCAGTTGAATTTTTCTTAAGTTAATAAAATATCTGGTTCTTCTAAAAGTGTAATTTTTTATGAAGTGCTTGTCAAATCTATTAAATTTACATTACTTTCTAACTTGTTTTACAAACACAGCTCTCTTTCTCAACTTTAAATACTATTTTGATAGTACTGATTATATGAGAATGTTTAATGAATATTGTTACTCATTGATTTTAACATTCAAATAATTTTTAAATTTTCAGTTTCGTCTAAGTTAACATTCGATATGCTCTCAGGTTTTGTACAAATATATTTAATCAAAGAAATAAGTCTTGCAGCATTAATTTTTTGAAGATATTCACTAGGAATTAATGTGAACATTTTATTTTATTTTGTATTTTGCCTCAGATAGAGCCAGAATAAGCCACACAGATGCTTTCAATTGCTGCACTGTTTATATTGGAGTTTATATTCATGTATCCTCTTCATTTTTAAAGTTGCTTTTACAAACTTTTAGTTTTTTATTATTATCAAGCACTAGGATGGTAGATTAAAGGTTATGATTTGCCTTCAAAGAGCTCACTCTTTAATAGAGGGACAGAGTAATTAAAAGTAAGCTAACTGTTCAAGGTACTGTGGAGAAGCATTGAAAAATTATATGTAGCTTTGATGGTGTGTTCAAATTTGATTATTAGGTGTATTACTATTACAGCATTGTCCAAAATAGACCCAGATATCAGAAATTAAGAGAAAGCTAACTCAGAGTATGATAAAGCAATTCTCACAAATAATGACAGGTACTTGAACTAAGGACAATCTGGAGATTACTTTGTGTTGAATATATTGGGGAATTAGTAAGAAAAAACAATTTAAAAAATTAATGGCAGATTTGAATATGAAGGTAATAGAAGAACTTCAAGATTTTTGGCTAAGACAATGTTCATTTACCCTCATAATAAATGCAGCAAAAGAGACAAACTTTTTTTATTTTGAGAGAAAATAATGAAATAACTTTTGTACATTTTAATTTATTTTGGCTATAGTGTATGTAAGTGCAAATATGCTGACAAAACTTAAATGCAGCAATGTATATATCAGGTAAGAAGTTTAGATTTATAAAAACAAAATTTAGAAATTCCAACATAGTTACATTTAAACTTATGGCTTAGTACTTAACCTCATCATGCTTCAGTTTCTTTGTTAATATTCTAGCAACATCATCGAGGAAAGTATATTAATTTTATGAATACAACTAAAGAGTTTCAAAAAGTTCTCAAAATGTATGCGTTCAATGATTATTAGCTAAAACAAAAAACAGAGAATGACTCTATTTACAATTTTTGGGGGGTGAAATTTGGTTCTTATAAAGTTGTTCTAGAACCAGGTAGTCTTGAAGGAATGTGCAGCAACTTAAGAGGAAACAGAAAAAAATATCATAAATTTAGGTGTTTTGCAAAAATTCCAGGTCCTGGGCTCAACTGATGCGAGAGAATCATGCAGTAGTAGATAAATATCTACAGTTTGTTGAAAGTCATTCACCAAGTGAATTTAAGTCCAAATATAGCCCATGTGATTCAACATCTCTTCCAATGTACTTTTAAAAAATTGTCTATTCACTAAACCAACTGTCTAACCTCATGAACCAGAGCAGATTTATGGAAACTAAATAGTTCCGGACTCTACTTTGTTTTACTCACTTATACTTCCATCTTATGTCAATTTCACACTATCTTGATTATGGTACCTTAAAAGGTGCCTAGTTTCCCTTTTCCTAAAATACAGGGGAAAAAAAAAGCAAATTTCCTCATATATAATCCATCCAATTTAAGTCCTGTCTAAAAATTATATACATAGTAGAAACCAACTCATCATTACCATAAATAGTACTTTTTATTTTGGCCTGCATATATGTACAGAAACATGTGGTCACAAGAAAAATTCTGGAATTTTCCAATTTTACTGTTAAGTTTATGAAAGATATCAATGTCACCAGGTGACAGGAAAATGTGACTAATAGATGAGAAACAAATATAAATTATGTTTGCTTCTCATTCAGTATGTAATTCATATATTTTTAGCAGTTAACATGTCACACATGGCTTTAAGGAATTTGGAGAGAATAGACAGATAATGTCTCTAGTACATAGACGTTAACTTCCAGTAATAGAGACAGATAATAAATATATGAAAAAATTTAGTTAATTATAATGGTAGTAAGTGTTGTAAGAATTAAAAGTGGGTCATGTGCAGTGGTTCACACTTCCTAGCACTTTGAGAAGCAGAGACAGGCAGATTGCTTGAGCACAGGAGTTCAATACCAGCCTGAGCAACATGGTGAGACTCTGTCTATTCCATAACAACAGCAACAAAAAAAAACATGTATAAAAATTAGCCAGATCTGATGGCATGTGCTTGTAGTCTCAGCTACTTGGGAGTCTGAGGTGGGAGGATCACTTGAGCTTGGTAGTTGGAGGTTACAGTGAGCCAAGATTGTGCCAATGCATTCCAGCCTAGGTGACAGCGTTAGACCCTGTCAAAAAATCAATTAATTTAAAATGGGCACTGTATAAGGTAAAGACTGCAAGAGGAACAAATTTAAGTAAAAAAAAAATTAGACAAATCTAGCAAAAACAAAGCTTGTAAGTTTGGAGAAAATTGAATTGATTTGAGGAAAATAAACTTCACACACCTGCTGAATAGTAAGAGATGGTAAATGCAGAAGGAAATTAGGTTGGAAAGGTGGCCAGAGATCAGGAAGGACCTATTAGTCACTGGTAAGTAATCTGAGCTTCTGTTTGTTTTTTAATTTATTGGGAAATCTTGGGAGGGTTACAAGAAAGTAAATTACAGATAATTAGAGTTCTTGTTATTTAACAGACCACCCCAAGCTTTTTGGCATAGAACAATATTTTCCTTGGCTCACCAATCTGCAGCTTGGTGAAATGAAGGCTTATCTTTGCTTCACCACATCATTTGCCTCAGCTCAACTGGGATCTGGAAGATCCATTCGAAAAAAGAATCTCTCTTACATGGGTGCCAGTTAATGCAGTTGACTGGAAACTCAGCTGGTGCTGAGGGTCAGGAGCTGTTGTTCCTTTCCTTTTCATCAGAAAAGATTCTCTGCTGCACTTTCTGGGCTTGACAACAAGGTAGCTGAACATAAGGTGAACATCCCAGGAGACAGAAAGTAGAAACTATCAGTTTCTTTTACACTCGTTCTGGGAATTGGCACATCATTTCTATTGTACACTATTCATTATGTGTACAGAGTCCATATTTCAGGGAGAGGCAGACTGTATTTCTCAATAGAAGGAATATTAAATAATTTTGGTACCATACTCTCTTCTGACCACCAGTTATTTATATTTCTCCCACTTTCTATATATAATCACACTGTCCAAGAAACCCCAGGATTTTTGTGCCAGTACAGCATCAGGAAGAAAATCAATGACTAAGATCTCATCCTCTATATTATTTATAAATATTCATGATGCCATTTAGTTGCTGTTCCTTGGGTATGTCTCCTTTGAGTACAGCTCTCATTTGACATAAAATTATAGGAAATAAAGAGGCAAGCTCTCTTCCCTCAACATACCCAAAATTTACTGGTTGGACAGACATAGGCTAATTACAAGAGTCATCGAAGGGGGTAGGTAAATAGGAAGTCCAGTGACTTATCCATAGTAATCTTTAAATCCAGCTAAAAATATTACTAATATATTGACTGGGTCACAGTGCTACTTCCCAGGAGTTATTATTAATGGCTTATAGTTTCCTTCTTTTGGATCTTTTTTCTACCTTGTGAAGCATCTTTCGTTTTCCATAAAACATAGCTTCTGCTTGCTCCTGAGTAGTTTTCTTACCATAAAAGTTTAGGAGTTTAAATGCCGTTTTCATTTTGTACTGTCTTTGTTCCTTTCAGTCTAATCTGGCAAGGTTTCCACCAGAATCGTTTATAGCCATTCTTTGAGTTTTATTGCTGCTCACTCGATTAGGTAGAAGCCACAACCACAAACCTTGAGATAAGCTTTACTGCAACTTGAGATCATTGTGAGGCTACTATGGGACAATAGCAGCTAATTGAACTTGGGGCCTATCCTGCACTGGCAGTTGGGTATAGCTGGAGCTGGAAAAGCAGATGTACTGGAGCTAGCTATGTCTCCTTTCTTATAGTCTCAAGGTCTCCTCATTGTGATCTCTCGGTGTGGGCTAATTTGGGCTTTGTCTTATCATGGTGGCTGGGTGCCAACAGTGAGTATCCCAATAGAACCATGTAAAATTTGATTTGATGACCTAGCCTTAGAAGTCAAATAGTATAAGACATAGACTTAACACCTTCAGCATTAAAGAGAAGGCAACACAGACCCCAACCTCTTGTTAGGAGAATTGTCAAGGTCATGTTGTAAGTGACTGTGCAATAGAACATTGTATTGTTGTTATTTTTAAGAAAATACAATCTACCACAGTTAGAATTTAGACTCAACTAACAAAGTAATCAAATATGCAATCGTTTTACGAAGTTCTAATTTTTGTTGTTGTTTGGTCTCATTGCAAAAGTCCAGAGATAGATGCGTGCTGAGGCTCCAAAAAATTGTAATTCCCAAAAGATGGCCTCCATCTTGGGTCAACGGTAGGAAATAATACTTCCTTGCCAGTGAGTAAAGGCCAATGGGGTAATGTGTCATGTTTCTTTCTTTTTTTCTTTTTTTGAGACAGAGTCTCGCTCTGTCACCAGGCTGGAGTGCAGTGGTGCAATCTTGACTTACTGCAACCTCTGACTCCTGGGTTCAAGTGATTCTCCTGCCTCAGCCTCCCAAGCAACTGGGACTACAGGCGTGTGCCACCATGCCAAGCTAATTTTTGTATTTTTAATAGAGATGGGGTTTTACCATATTGACCAGGCTGGTCTCGAACTCCTGATCTCATGATCCACCTGCCTCAGGCTACCAAAGTGCTGGGATTACAGGTGTGAACCACTGCATCCAGTCCATGTTTCTTTTAATTGCATCCTGAAGTAGCAGACATCACTTCACTGCCCTCTAATTGGACAATACTAGTCATATGTAGTTATATGTTATAATAACCTGCAAAAAAAGATGGAACAAATAATCCTTAGCTGGGAGACCATGTGTCTAACACAAACCTAGTGGTTCTATCATTAACAAAGGTAAAATGAATGTCATTGGAAAATTAGTGATTTCTGCTACAAGTGACATAATCCAATTATTGCTTCAAACTATATATGTAGAACTGTTGGGAGAATAAGCTGAGAAGTGGTAAGAGTAGAGGCAGATCCCTATCTTAGAAGGCAGTTACAAAAGCTTAAGAAACATTTGGTGTTGCCTTGGCCAAGGTGGTAACTGTAGAGCCTGGACTTAGATTTTTGGATTGATTGACTGGATATATAATGGTATCATTGCTGTAAAAGAGGAAAGATTTTCTTATAGGATGGAATAGAAATATATACTTTTATTTTCTTACATGTTAATATTCTGATGTTTTCTTAATAGCTAAGTCAAAATGGCAAATTGAAAGTTAGCTAAATTGATCTATAGCTCATAAAAAAATCATGGGCAGAATTTTTAATTTGGGGTCAATAGTATGAAAATTATCTCTGCCGAAATACTGAAAACTATACACTTGCCTTGGGAAACTCAAGATATTAGAAAATGTCTGAAGAAGAAAACGATGCAGAGAAGTTAGGAGGAGTAGTGTTGCTGTTTGTTTCAAATGTAAAGGAAGTCACCCGGGAAGCAGAAACCCCGAAAGAATAAAGAGGAAGAGAAGACTGATGCTGTTAAGCTTCTCTTTTTCTTTTCCTAGATCCATAGTTGTGCTCATTAGGGTAAGTAATACAAGGATATACTTTGATTAAGGTTCTAGAAAGTTCTTGATTACATTTATTCTCTTTTTTGTGGTTTTGTGCTTCTATCTCCCTGCTTAGTTTTCTGTTAAGTATCTCTTGCTCAGAGGGGATTACACCTATTTCCCAATAGAGAGTCTCCCTGTTTTTCCTCTCTCATAGAATCTAGTTATTTATTTTACAATATTTAACACAATTTTAAATTTTGTTCCACTTTATATATTTTTGTGCAAAATAACCTGTCTTATTAAGGATTCAACATCCTAGACTACAGAATTTGTACTTTGCATAAAATTGGAACTTTTCAGAAATGTGATTATTGACCACTGGGCATGTAATTTAGAGTTCCATCTACAAACACATTACTCTCTGTATAATTACAACAAAGAAAGGACCCTACACCAAGAAGATTGGGAACATGTGACTCAGTTTGAGACTCTGAGTTAGGAAGCATTGATTTTCCCTTTTGCCTTTGTAAAGTTTTTCCTTGGAGACAGCTCTTTTTGCTGTCTCTTCACCATTTGTCATAGTATTTGAAGAGCCATGATTAGAGGAAAGACTGTGGAAAATAGGCCAAGAAACCCATTAGTGGAGCTTTTAGTGTTGTTCTTAAGCTTGCCAGTGGTCTAGGCAAAAGAAGTTCTGAAAGCTTTATATAACAGACTAACCCAACTCATGAATCCATTGGGGCTTGGACCAAAGCCATAGCTAGAAATGGAAACTGTGCACTACTCTGCATCCTCTAGCTATCTCCCTTTTGATTTTATGACTCTAGAAAATGGGTGTTTGAGGATTCAGATAGTATATCTAGAAATTAAATATAATTTCAGTGGTGAAATAACATGCAAATATGAAAGTTGCAACAAACCAAAAAAACAAGAATTTTTATCCACAACATCTAGATATCTTAACAGAGCCTAATATAAATTTTGTGATATGTGTTAGGTCTCAAGACTAATAAGGAAAAGAACAGGAATTAGATTTCAGATCTGTTTCAATACAGGAATATGTGGGCTTCATATTACATTAATTTGCTTATATAATAAATAACAATAGCATTCACGAAAGAGAGCCTCCTTCGTTACATTGAAATTGTTATAATTTTACTGGGTTTCGGAGAAAGGAACATTCCCTGAGAAATCAGACCTGTGGGAGAAACTTATTTGCAACAGATGGATTTAGTGAAGAGTCGGAGAGAAAGATGAATTTTCAAGGTGAGAAAGGTGTAAAAGGGAAAATTAAAGCTTGTAGTACCAGGGAAGTGCAACTTTTTCTTCACCTGACCCTGCAGACAGGTAATAGGTTGAAACTGAGTCAACAGCAGTAGCCACACAAGGAGTTACTTTAAATGCCATTCTCTTTCTGTTTGTTGTTATAACCTGTTGCCAAAACTGTGCATTTTAATAATTAATAAACAACATGAACTCAATTTTTTCAGAGAGTGACTTGACATAAGATCAGGATTATTACAGCTCTATTTTTTTTTCCTCTGAGAAAATACTTACAATAAATCTTCCTGTGAAGTCACATTTTAAGATACTTTGAATCCATCTCTCACAAATTAAAAAGATACACATGCATATTATTATGAAAATAAAAGACTGGGTTCTGGTAGCCTTATTTGTTTTTAGACGTTTGTTTCATTTTCAGACTTACCAAGATTTATGAGCTTTTCTCTCCTTACGTGAACTCTATGCCTCTCTTCACAAATCAATTGTATGAAGAACAGGATTCACTGTAACTTTCCTAAGTGTAATAAAATCAACCAAAAGAAAACCCAAGTTCTCTTTTGCAAAATATGAATAATGATACGAAGAGAAAAACATTCATCCTATCTCTCCGTCTTACAAATGCCCCTAAAAGAATTTATGACTCTAGTGAATGACTAGTCTGGTGGGATGCAGTTTTCTAGGCTAAGATGTAAAATATCCTAAGAACATTTATTACTGCTTGACTGGACTTAAACCTTTTTTAAGATATAGGCCTGCAAATCAGATATATGTTGGAAAAAGTAGTGACTATTAAATTCGGAAGATAATACAAAATAAGATCAAGCTATTTAAATTATCATTTACTTTTTGTCTGATCTACATTATATCCTGTGAGAATTTCTGCATAGATTATCACTAAATATACATCAGCATCAACAATGACATTAAACTGAGAATGATATTCATTTGGTTAAGATGTTTTGTAACCAACTTTTTCAGAATAGTTGTATTGGCCAAATACATTAGGAAGTTGTTAATCTGATTTTTGTTAGAGAGACAAAACCATGAAACAAATGAAAAAGTGTTAAAAGAGTAAGCGAACTTTAATATACTTCCTTAAAATACTTTGAAATAAATATTAAAAATCTATAAAAATGTATCCAATAACCAGTTATAAAAGTATTATTTGGACTAAGAAATCCAGGTAATTTAATTTCAATTTATTTTATCTACAAAGTGAAATTTTTTTTATACATTTTATTTCCATATGAACTATTTAGAATTAATTTCCTAGTTTTTCTATTTAATTTTAGATTTAGATGAACAACTCCTATTTTTTAAAATTATACATGATTTTTCTTTAATTCACAGTATAGAAAAATGAAAATTTTTAGACCACAGGTCAAATAAAAGATTAATAGTTTACACATAATAACTGTAAACTCATAAGAACTCTGTGGATGTCCAGGCGGAAGAGGTGATTATGACAGAAAAAGGCAACTATAAATGAAGACATATAAATCCTCAACCTTTGAAATAATAAGACATGGTTTTTCACCTATATTGGCCCTTAAAAAATATTAGATCCACTGTTGAAAAGGTACATAGTCCAAGAACTATTGATAGAAATATATTTGATATGTCAATATATCAGTGATATATTTCATCAATATATATATTTGATCAAAATATATTTGATGGAAAGAATTATTTTAATGGGAAGAATTAATATATTTGATGGGAAATCATCAAACATACTTTGATGGGAAGAATTAACATAGATAAATATGTATAATTGTCTTTTGCTGTACATTTAAGTTACCTAAACAATTAAAGCCTTATTTTCTTATTCCCTTTAGTATTAATAACAAGCTCTACTTTATTGAATAGGGCTATCGTATGAAGTAAGAAAACCAGGCATATAATATTATTTGTGTAAAGCCTACATATTGGAAGTCACATAGAAGGTAGCCACTATGCTGATTTCCATTCATGACTATGTTTGTATCTTCTAGAAAGAAGTTTTGTGACCTTAATTAAGAAACATAAAAATGTTCAGACCTTTTAGGCCACAATTTTATTAGTAGGAAATTATCCTAAGGAAACAATCACTTACACACACACATGCGCGCACACACACATACACACACACACACACACATACCATAAAATTTTATAAAACTATTGTGAATTAACAAAAAATAGAATAATATTAAGTAACTCATGGATTTTTCTTTTTTTTTTTTTTTAAAAACAGGGTTTCACCATGTTGGTCAGGCTGGTCTTGAACTCCCGACCTCAGGTGATCCGCCCATGTTAGCCTCCAAAGTGCTTGGATTACAGGCGTGAGCCACCACACCAGGCTGATTTTTTTTATTAAAACTAATTTGGTATATTTTTAAAGGACTAAAAATATTTTGGTACAAATTACAGGAAAAATAGGATGCTAGCCCGAAAGAACGTACTGATCTTGCTCCTTGGCTAACTGGCTAACTATACCGCTCGCCTGACTTTGGTTGGGGAGGCATTTGCAGAGCTCCCCTTCTGACATGTTGGTTTAGAGGTGGCATTGTTGTCTCCCTGCCTGAGGTAGCAGTTTCTTGAATTTATTTGTGAGCACATGCAAAGTCTCCTGAGTTAAAAACAATAACAACAACAACAACAACAATAAAACAACAAAAAGCAAGGACAGTTGCAAAGGTACAGAGTTTCTACAGAGCTCCTGAAAGCAAGAGCCAGTGAAAAAAAAATGTGATGTAATAGTTTTATTACTACAAATGTGAATTCAATTTTACACAGTTTTGATGACTTGTGGAAGCCTTACCTGAAGCACCCTGAATTTGAGATCAAGAAAAAAAAGATACTAAATGTTCCTTCTTGGCATGCCTTGGGACATAATACTAAGATTGATATAATACTAGAATTCCATTATTTTATAGATATGATTATCTATGTTATGGTATGTTTTTGTAGTAAACATGTTTTGTTTTAGAAAAGAAAAACACCAGAGATATTTGAGATGTCTGAAAGAGTGAAGTTTCCCTTGGGCTGTGAGATGACTAAGAAAAAATGGCATGTACTTATTTTTTTTGGGGGGTGGGGGTTAAAAAAAGAACTGAATAATAGATAACAGGCTTCAGGCTAGTTTTAGGAAAAAAATCTTTTTTCTTTCTTTCTCTTTCTTTCTTTCTTTCTTTCTCTTTCTTTCATTCTTTCTTTCATTCTTTTTTTCTTTCTTTGTTTCTTTCTTTCTTTTTCTTTCTTTCTTCTTTCTTTCCTTTCTTTCTTTCTTTCTTTTCTTTCTTCTTTCTTTCTTTCCTTTTTTTTTTTNACTGCAGTGGCACAATCATGGCTCACTGTAGCCCAGCCTCAACCGCCTAAGCTTAGGTGATCCTCCCACCTCAGCCTCCCGTGTAGCTGGGATTACAGGGGTACATCACTACCTACTCCTGGCTCTTTTTTTTTTTTTAATTTATGTAGAGACAGGGTTTCACCATTTTGTCCAGGCTGGTCTCAAACCCCTGAGCTCATGTGATTCATCTGCCTCAGCCTCCCAAAATGCTGGGATTACTGAGCTGAGACTTAACTTTCTAAGTAAATTAGACATAATTAAGAATCAGTACTATAAACATTTTAAGGCTCCAATTTTAACCAGAATCCCTTTCGGCATTTTGACAGAAGTTATGTATCTTCTACTTCAATGATTACATCTACTTTTCCTCAGGCACCTGCATCCAAAATTAATTTTAAAAAGATCCTGTCAAATAGTACTCTTGAGCCTTTGTTTAATTACTCTTATTATAATACTTCCAGAAACTACCATGAAAGAATTTACATAATTTATATTCATATATTGATAATAAAAGAGACTTTACTGAAATAATTTCTACTGTCTACTGAAAATAGAGTTTTCAGCTATATTACGATGTAAATCAAATTGTGTTGTAGAGGTCTGGGTGCAAAACTATATTGTTGTCTTTTTTTCTGGAAAATATGTATTCAAGTTTCTAATTAATAAACTTAAAAATGTTCTGTGGTGAAATTAAAAAGGTTCTTAGCAAGTGATTTATGAAAAATAATTTTCTCCATGTTTACTGCATGGTGCTTCTCAGACTTGTGCAGACACAGTTTTTGAAATTATTGAGTTTTTTTACATTCTACAAGTTCTTTACTAAAATTTTAATTTTATCTATTTTGATAATAATTTGATAATAGTCTTATATAAGCATATTCTTTATTAATGTAAGACCAATACACATCTGTTATTTCAGTGCCATGTTTGCCTTTGGGTTTATGATATTGTTGGCTCCAAGATGTATGATGAGAAGTTAATGAACAAATGAGATAGAGAAGTTACATTTGCAGTATGTTTGTTCAAGTGAAGCCCAAATTACATGCCTGTGACACTGTGGAAACAAAAGTTTGGTAGCATCTTAATGTAAGTAAAAGGAGAAATTGAGTCATTGTATGGCGTAGGGTTGACTAGGCCTGTGAAACTTAACACAAAACTTTATCACAACAATCAAATCATATTTTAATTGCAGTTGGAAATTTACTGTTAACAACACATGTTCTATTATCTCAAATTTATGTTGTTAATTTTAATTTTATGGGTTTATAATTTGCTTGTGATTAACTTATAAATTCTCTTTGGTATTATAGTTATAAATTCAAAAAATAAATTAGAGTTCATCCCAAGATTTATGTTTTTAAGTATTTAATTTATATCATAATGTAATTTAAGTTGATACTTGGATCAGCTGGAATTCTTTTTTAGTGTAAAAAAGGTCCCATAAATTTTTCAGGCTGAAGAAATTGTTCATTGAATCATATATCTTTTTCCCTTTTTATATTTGCAAGATAAATGAAGAAATGAAAAATATCTATTAAATTAGAAGAATTGTTTGTAAGTATGTAGTTGAAACTACTTGATTAACATTATGTCATTCTTTCAATCAACATATTTTTATGAGCTCCTATTATCCTAATATTATTTACCTCTCAAGAGATTTATTAGAACTTCAGAAAACAACAAAAGCAACAACAATAAACAACAAATACACTAAAGAAAAAAAGGAAAATACTATTTTTAGGCCAAACATGTTAGGTCATCAAATAAGTAAGTGATTTCTTGTCAAAGAGGAATTATATACTCTTCTGAAAATTTTTTCCCATGAAGACATCACCACAGAGAAATGAATTTACCACTTTGAATTATTTTATTTGTTGCCATTACAACACCATAGACAGTTTCCCTTCTGTGGTTTTTTATCTTTTAAGATAATATATATTCAACTGTAACAGTTTATTAAATCAAGTATTTTGCCACATGATGGAGGTACAAAATGGAATGGACCATCACTATAGTAAAGGATTTTGCTATTTGGGGACTGGGAAGAATCTTATACTAAGTATTAGGGCTTGAATCGATTATATCAAATGCTCCTATAGATGATAAAATTGTTAAATCTCTGCTCATTATTTTCAGTTATTTAATAATTTGTGGTGTTTCTGAATTTTTTATATGTATTCATTTTTACTTCATTTTAGGGTGTGGTTAAGAAAGAAAAAATTGCCAGTAAGGAATAAGCAAATAAGTTTTCTGAAGTGAGGATATAGCACCTATCTGTGAGATCAAAGTCATCTGACCAAAAACTGATGCCTCTGAGACTATAATAAAAGGATTAAATAATAAAATATGAGAATGAGGATTCTACACTAACTCTATGGGAAAGAAAACAATGAGTAAGAGCAAAGGGATGGAAACATTCCTTTGAGATTCCATTGATTTATTGATAAGATGCCATCTACATGATTCCAAAATCTCCTAGCCTTTCTTTTCCACTGTCAAGCTTCCATGTCTCTAAAAGAGATATTGTTCTTCCTTCATAAAAAGAAATAACAATATATCCTTGAAATATTATCATTACACTCAAAGTTACTTACACTGTCTCTCATTCCTATAATTTCCTAGTTGGAAGCCCTCTAATTTAGAAAATTATTTAATGTGATTTTTTTCTTTCTGACATATAAATTGTCACATCACCTTAAATGTTGGGACTTCAGGTTGGAAAGTGGGTGGATAATATTCTTGAGGAAGCTGTCATCCTTTTATAGATAACATTACTTCCTTGTAAAGGCTGCTTTCTATGTATTATTCTACATTTTCTAAGAATATACCTTATAATGAAAACTTTACAGGATTGACATCCTATTACTAAGATTATAATTGTTGAGGTCCTCAATAGAATTTCAAATCAAATACATTGTGTTATATGCCTGTTTGTATTTCACTCATTGATTCACCTAGTTAGGATCTTAGAATTTAATTTTAATTGCAAATTTATTACTTCTTCACTCTCTTTATGTATTAATTTAAAATTTACTTTTTCCTGCCTTCATCTTTGTTTGAGAAGGCTATTTCCCTTTTATTTAATTTCTTAGTTTTAATTCACACTTGCATATTTGTTACCTGTATATAAGCAAAAGATTATAGAATAGGCTAGTATGAGTTAATACATAAATATTATCAGAATATTTTCTTTATACTTAATATAAATTGTAATTACAATACATTGTTTAGCTAAACCGTGACTCCTAAAAATTTAAAGACATTTAAAGACAACACTATGTGAAGTATAAAATTACTTTTTTCCCTCTATGTCAGTAATTTATTGAAGTAATGTTCTTCAGGAAAAATTTTTTTTAATTTTATTTTTAAATTTATAATTGGCATAATAATTGTACATATTTGTAGGGTACAATGAGGTGTTTTAACCCATGTAGATGATATAATGATCAAATTGGGACAATTGCTGTATATATCACTTTAAACATTTGTCATTTTTATGTGACAGGTGACAATATTTAAAATATTCTGTTCTAGCTGTCATGAAATATGCACCACTTTGTAGTTTGCAGTCACCCACCTGAATTTAATTTTTTTTTCTGAATTTAGATTTCCAGAACACCAAAAAAATGGAAACCAAATTATTTATCAAATTGACAGAAATATTATTCTTATTAATAAAAATATCAGTTTATATTTATATTTGTAATTGCAATGTCTATGGCGATCTGTAATAATCTCTTTGTAGAGGTAAATATGCAAATAAAATAAGCAGATTGTGAAAAAGCAGTCTTTCATGCTGCCTACTTCCTAAATAGATCTAAACTTCAGTCCGAATAACAAAGTTTAATATTGGACATTTTAAGGCTGCTAAGTCATTTTGTGGGGATAAAGTATTAATATTAAATTTCAGGAGTTATGTTAGGGTGGGGACTGAATAAGAATTCAATATTTTTTCTTAAATATATTTCTTAAATATATTGTAATTTCTTACATATATTTCTTAAATATATTAACATTTTCCAAGTTACGTGACAAACACTATCACCTTTACAATATAAATTATGGAGATTTATATTTTGAATAAGGTTCAAGTCAATAGAAATAATAACCCACATAAGGTTATATACTATTCCTGGAATTTTTTTTTATAAAAAATAAAATGTTATTGTAACTGCGGTGATGAGTCATATACAATGCCTAAATGGCAGTTTTAGTTGGTTGTTCCCAAAAATAACATTACTATTCAACATAGCTAAGTTTATTGGTTTCAGGGTGGCATAAATAGAACTATGCTTGAAAAATAATTTAATCTCCCTTATGGAGGTTATCCTTTCTATTTACTTGAACCTTATTCATCTTTCTAAGTATTATCATATAGTGAAAAATACTGAAATATACCAATACATATTATTTTAAAAATATCACAGCCACCATTTACTGAGCAATCACCATGTGTCAGACGTGTTAAGAATATATCGTACATCATTTCCAACACTCTCAACAGCAAGCAGTGTAAATTTTGTCAGCTCCATTGAAATTTCCCCAGCTGCTTATAAGCAAACTGAGCTTAAAAGATGCTAAAGTGACCAAGTGCATAGAATGAGTGGTTGACATGGATTCAAACCCAGGCTGAAAACTCAATGTATTTCTACCAACAAAACTCCCTTAGAAAACAAATAAACCAACACAAAACAATTGGGGATAGTCCCTACCTTTCAGTGGCCATAACATTATATTTGATTCTTAAGGATATCATTTCCTTATTTTCCAACTAGAAACAATTTTTGTCTAACTCATTAATGTGGATACTCCACCTCAAAAAGTTTGTTCACTTTAATTCCCTGTTTCAGAAAGTATTTTGCATTTATTTATAATTTGTCCTAAAATTAAACCTGTACATTAGTGAGTGTTACAATGTGGTCTGAGGCACATTGGAGGACCCTAAGAATGTTTTTGTGGGTCCAAGAGAGCTTCGATTTGTTTTCAAGCATTTATCTGTATGTAGCTGGATCTTCTTCATATACTTCAACCAGAACAACATATCACAACAGACTATTTTCTGAATATTCAGAAGAGTGGAATATTCAGTTGTCTTCTAAGCCAATCATTAAAGAGTTTCACAAAAATACAAAGCAACACAAATATTCTCACTAAACTTACTTTTGTTTGCAGAATAATCACTATCATCCAAATGTTACTTTTATTAATATTTATGTACATGTTATTACTATTTTTTAAATTTAGTGACTTACTAGGAAAATTAATATTTTAAAATTTTTTCAGTTTTTTTTTTTTTTTTTTTTT
>NW_016107941.1:768281-790236 GCF_001604975.1 Cebus imitator
GCCTCCTGGGTTCAGGCAATTCTCCTGCCTCAGCGTCCTGAGTAGCTGGGATTACAGGCATGTGCCACCATGCCCAGCTGATTTTTTGTATTTTTAGTAGAGGCGGGTTTTCACCATGTTGACCAGGATGGTCTCGATCTCTTGACCTCGTGATCCACCCACCTCGGCCTCCCAAAGTGCTGGGATTACAGGCGTGAGCCACTGCTCCCGGCCTTCAGTTTTAATTTTTAATACAATAGTATCAGTTGATACAGCCTGCATAAAGTAAAGCTCCTTGGGGTCTTCCATGACATTAAGAATGTAAGTGGTCCCATGATAGAGAAGTTTCAGGTTTTATAATGTTCAGAAACAACAATAAGGATAAAGAAGAATTCTAGATGAAAAATGCATACATTCAAAAAATACTATCATAAAAAATATAAAGCTCCTATAATAAAGAGAAAGTAATGCAATTTTGTTGGATTCTGTGCATGCAATAAATTGTTATTGTGCATCGAATATATTCTTCACACTGTTTTGGCTACAGGACTTCATTCGTGATCAAAATAGCTAAAACTCATTGACCATATGAATTAAATATTCTACAGGGTATATAGAGTAAAAATGAGTTCATGTCCTTTGCAGGGACATGGATGAAGTTGGAAGTCATCATTCTCAGCAAAGTAACACAGGAACAGAAAACTGAACACTGCATGTTCTCACACATAAGGACATTAACTCATTTTTTCTGGCTGCATAATATTCTATGGTGTATATGTGCCACATTTTCTTTGTCCAGTCTATCATCAGTGGGCATTTGGGTTGGTTCCAAGTCTTTGCTATTGGAAATAGTGTTGCAATAAACATAAATGTACATGTGTCTTTATAGTAGAATGATGTATAACCCTTTGAAGATATACTCAGTAATGGGATTGCTGGGTGAAATAGTGTTTCTGATTCTAGAACCCTGAGGAATCTCCACACTGTCTTCCACAATGGTTGAACTAATTTACACTCTCACTAACAGTGTAAAAGCATTCCTATTTCTCCACAGCCTTGCCAGCATCTGTTGTTTCTTGACTTTTTAATAATCGCCATTCTGATTGGCATGAGATGGTATATCATTGTGGTTTTGATTTGCATTTCTCTAATGACCAGTGATGATTAACTTTTTTTATATGTTTCTTGGCTGCATAAATGTCTTATTTTGAGAAGTGTCTGTTAATACCTTCCTTTGCCCACTTTTTGATTTTTTCTTTTTTTCTTGTAAATTTGTTTAAGTTCCTTGTAGATTCTGGATATTAGGTCTTTGTCAGATGGGTAGTTTGTAAAAATTTTCTTCCATCCCGTAGATTGCCTATTCACTCTGATGATAGTTTCTTTTGCTATAAAGAAGCTCTTTAGTTTAATTAGATCACATTTGTCAATTTTGGCTTTTGTTGCAATTGCTTTTGGTGTTTTAGCCATGAGGTCTTTGCCCATGCCTATGTCCTGAATGGTATTGCTTAGGATTTTCTTCTTGGGTTTTTATGGTTTGGGATTTTACATTTAAGTCTTTAATTCTTCTTGAGCTAATTTGTGTATAAGGTGGAAGGAAGAAATCTAGTTCTAGTTTTCTGCATGTGGCTAGCCAGTTTTCCAAGTACCATTTATTAAATAGGGAATCCTTTCCACATTGCTTGCTTTTGTCAGGTTTGTTGAAGATCAGATTGTTGTAGATGTGTGGTGTTATTTCTGAGATCTCTGTTCTTATCTATTGGTCTATATAGGTACCAGTATCATACTGTTTTGATTATTGTAGCCTTGTGATATAGTTTGAAGTCAGGTAGCGTGATGCCTCCAGCTTTGTTCTTTTTGCTTAGAATAGCCTTTGCTCTACAGGCCCCTTTTTGGTTCCATATAAAATGTAAAGTAGTATTTTTCTAATTCTGCAAAGAAAGTTAATGGTAGCTTGATGGGAATATCATGGAATCTATAAATTACTTTGGACAGTATGGCCATTTTCACAATATTGATTCTTCCTATCCATGAGCATGGAATGTTTTTCCATTTGTTTGTGTCCTCTCTTCTTTCCATGAGCAGAGGTTTTGTAGTTCTCCTTGAAGAGCTCCTGCACATCCCTTGTAAGTTGCATTTTTAGGAATTTTATTCTCTTTATAACAATTGTGAATGGAAGTTTATTCATGATTTGGCTCTCTGTGTGTCTATTGTTGATATATAGTAATGCTTATGATTTTTGCAGATTGATTTTGTATTCTGAGACTTTGCTGAAGTTGCTTATCAGATTAGAGAGTTTTTAGGCTGAGACAATGGGGTTTTCTAAGTATAGAGTCATGTCATCTGCAAACAGAAACAATTTGACTTCCTCTCTTCCTATTTAAATATCCTTTATTTCTTTCTCTTGCCTGATTGCTCTGACCAAAACTTCCAATATTATGTTCACTAGGAGTGGTGAGAGAGGGCATCCTTCTCTTGTGCTGGTTTTCAAAGTGAATGCTTCCAGCTTTTGCAAATTCAGTATGATACTGACTATGGGTGTGTCTTCTCAGTGCCACATGGCACTTATTCTAAAATCGACACATAATTGAAAGTAAATCACTCCTCAGCAAGTGAAAAAGAATGGAAATTATAGCAAACAGTCTCTCAGACAACAGTACAATCAAATTAGAACTTAGGAATAAGAAACTCACTCAAAATCACATACTACATGGAAATTAAACAACCTGCTTCTGAATGAGTCCTGGGTAAATAATGAAATTAATGCAGAAATCAAGTTCTTTGAGACCAATGAGAACAAAGAGAAAATGTACCAGAATTTCTGGGACACAGCTAAAACAGTGTTAAGAGGGAAATTTATAGCACTCAATGCCCACATCAGAATGCTGGAAAGATCTCAAATTGACATCCTACCATCACAGTTAAAAGAACTAGAGAACCAAGGGCAAAGAAATCCAAAAGCTAGCAGAAGACAAGAAATAACCAAAATTAGAGCAGAACTTAAAAATATAGAGAGGTGAAGTGCCTTTTTTTTTTTTTTAAGACAGTGTCTCATTCTGTTCCCTAGGTGAGTGCTCAGTGGTGCAGTCTTGGCTTCGTTCAACCTCTGCCTCCGGGGCTTAAGCCATCCTTTAATTAGGAGATCATTATACTATTCCATGTGAGAGATGATTGTGGCTCAGATTAGAGCATTAGCATTTGAGAGGGTGACATATGTCCAGATGAATTACATGTGAATGTGAAAAAAAGTGAGTATTCAAAATGACTCCAAGCTATTTTGGCCTAAACAACTAGAAGAAGGAGAGGAAGGAAATTGAGACAGAAAAACAGGACAAATTTTTTAAAAAGCTTTGCTGAGAAAGTAAAAGGAGCACAGGGATGGAGGATTGCAAAAGATGCAGCTCAAGAAAAAAAAAAATATATATATATATATATGTGTGTGTGTGTGTGTATCCAGGTCTGAAAGAAATAACACTGTTTTTATGCTGATTTAAATGAACAAATGTTGACAGAGACAACCAAAATAAATTCTGAAGAAAACCTAAGTGGAATATTTTAATATATATATATACACACACACACACACATATGTATACATATATATACACCCATATATGTACTTATATATATGTATCAAAAATATGAAGATCTTAACAACATCCAAAATTAAAGAAAATTTACATGCAAAGAAATGTCTATTAGAAAATATACAATAATCAATGGAAGAAAGAAGGGTATTCTTATAAAACCAGGTTAGGAAGGATAAAGTAATAGTTAATAAGTTTTTACTACATTACAGTTACCAAATTTGTTTATTGAAAGATTCAGATGATAAAATAAAAAGCTACAATTGATAAAACAAATTTCCATTCCATATATTCAAAGATATTCAAAGAAGTCAAATAAATTAATACCCCAAATGAAAAATGGAGCTTAATACTTATGAAGAAATTTGAAAGAGGAGAAGTGAAAGTAGTGAACATGTGAAAAAATGAAATCAAGCCTAATTAGTCATGGGGAAATATAAATTAAGGCCTTCATGAAAAATTATTTTCCATTTATCCTAATGTCGAAAATGAAGACATATGATTATACAAAGTGGTAGAAGGCATGCATATGAATTTCTACTTTCAGATGTGACTGGAAAGAGCTTGTATCAGTGCAACCATTATTTTAAAAGGTTTGAAATTACTTTGTTTCTCCACTCTTAAATTTTCTTTGTTATACTTTAATTATCATTCATTTAATGGTTTTCTGGAAACCACAAAATGTATCTGTAACAATATACTGTATCTGAAATTATCAATTTTGCTATGTCCCAGACAATAAATGTAGAATACATCAATCATATTTAGTCCAGCCTTTTTAGATTTTGTTGTATGTTAAAATTCTAACCATTTGTGTTATAAAGCCCACAAGACATAGTTACTGTTGTTTCTTCAAACATTTGCTCTCCCAGGCTCACATACCTGCATTCACACATACGTATTTATTTATTTTTTTCTGTGCTGTTTGTTTCTAATTAGAATTCTAGGTATCATTTCCTTCAGAGTGAAGAGATTTATTTAGTTGTTCTTGTAATGCAGGTGTGCTGGTGGTGAATTATTTTAGCTTTTGATTTTTTTGAGCTACTCCTTGTTTCATCTTAATTGAAGGTTACTTTCATCCAGTGTAACAGTCTAGGTTGACAGGGTGGTTTTCTGTTATTGTTTTTGGTTTCTTCCATTTCAGTAATTTTAAAATGAGTAAAATATATAAAATATCTCAAGGTCCTTTGATTTAGAATATAAAAATCTATCCTTGGATAAACAGGAGATTATAGGATACAAATATATTTAATTAAATGATGGCCCAAATACTGAAACCTGCTGAGTAGATAGCTGTTGTTTCCTTGTTGGGCCTCAATAGAAAACTGTATTGTTGTTGTTGTTGTTCATTTTGCCGCTTTATAAACTGCATGATCTTTAACTGTGTTGCAATTAACATTTTATATTTTTTCATGTTGCCTTTTATAGAGCTGTGTACCATAAAATATTTCTTAACAATAACATTACTGAGTGTAAGATTTAAACTTTTAAAACCATTATTATATAGCAAGGCAGACAGAATAATTTCTTCTCAAAAAAAAAATGTCCCCTTATTAATGCCCGGAATCTGTGAATATGTTTATTTATCTGGCAAATGAGGCTTTACAGAGGGGATCAAAGCACAGACTGAGATGAAGAGATTATCCTGGATCATTAGGCTGGACCCGGTGTAATAACCAGGGATCCAATAAATGAAAGACAGAGTTAGGAGGATCAGAGTCAGAGAGATTTGAAGATGATACTTCTCTGCTGGCTTTAAGGATGTAGGAAGGGGTCATGAACTGGGGAATACAAGAGTGGCCTGTAGAAGATGGAAGAGGCAAAATAATGGATTCTCCAATAGACCCTCTAAAAGAAACACAGACTTGCCAACACCTGGACTTTAGCCCAGTGAAACCCATTTCAGACTTTATACTATATTCAATTTGTAGAATAATGACTGCTTTATTTTAAGCCACTAAATTTGTGCATATTAATTGTTTTGAGTCCCCATGTGTGGTAAGCATGTAAGAAGGGAATGTGAAAAGAGAATGGAAAAGAGACTTTCAGGGAGGTTTGTAACAACAGTATTAGGATCTCCTTGACTTTCTCTTGACTGTGCATTAGTATTTTATCTAATTTGCCCACAAAAAGGAAACATATACATACACACATACACACATGTATATGCACACACACAATTTTTTTAAAAAAAGAAGACATAAATGTTTTAGAAAGTTTAAATATATATGTATATATTTATGTATATCTATATATATAGATATACACATAATTTTTAAAAAGCACATATAATTCCTTTTTCAAAAAGAGTTTAAATATGTGCATGTGTATAGAGTTGACCCTTGAATGTGTGGGTTTGAACTGCACGGGCTCACTTATACTGAGATTTTCTCTCACCTCTGCTACAGCTGTGATATAGCAAGCCAATATACCCATCCTCTTTCTCCTCCTCATCAACTCAACGGGAGGACAAGAAGGATGAAGATCTTATGATGATCCACCAGAATACAACATATAATACACATAACATACAAAACTTGTGTTAAGAGACTATTGTCAGGTCAACTGTAGGCTATTAGTAGTTAAGTTTTGGGGGAGTCAAAGTTATCCATGAATTTTTGACTTCATGGGGGTTGATACCCCTAACCCCAACATTGTTCAAGGGTCAACTGTATGCAATACATGTACGCCCACCACTCCTGCAACACACACATTCTCCAAAATTGGCAGGGTATGTGGGCAGGCTGGAAATTTATATTTGATTTCTATGTTGCAATCCTGAGGCAGAATTTCTTTTTTTATTTTTAGGAAACATCTAATGTTTTTGCTCTCAAGGTCTTCAGCTTACTGGAACAGGCCCACTCAAATTATGAGATTAATTCAATATTTTAAAAAATTTAAATTTTATTTATTACTTATTTTAAAAGTGGATTGATAACAAAAATTATTGTGGTATAGAACATGATGTTTTGAAGTGCATATACAATATGGAATAGTTACATATAGTTAATAACAAATTTTTATCCTGCATAGTTATCATTTTTACCATAAGAACATATAACATCCATCTGCTTTACATTTTCAATAATACAATATATTATCATTTATTATAGTCACTTTGCTGTAGAACAGACTTCTTGAAATTGATTTCTCCTATCTAACGATAATTTTACATATTTTGGCCAACGTGTCCCCAAATCCTACACCCTCCTAAGAAACTGCCCTTTGCCCATTTTGTATTCTTGATATCAGTTAACACTAAATGTCCAGATTTGTGTCTGGATTCCTTTTTTCTGTTTCTTTAGTCTACATGTCTATTTTTATGTCAGTACTATGCTGTTTTGGATACTATAGCTTTGTAGTATACCTTTAAGTAAGTTAGTGTGATAAAAATCTAAATCTTTTACTTAACATCAACTGACTGCAAATGTTAATCACATATAAAGACACCTTCACATAAGAATTTAGACTAGTGTTTGAATAATACCTGGATTTTTTTTATTATACTTTAAGTTCTGGGGTACATGTGCAGATCATGCAGAATTGTCACATAGGAATGTGGTTTTGATTTGCATTTCTCTAATGACCAGTGATGAAGAGCATTTTTCATATGTTAGTTGGCTGCCTAAATGTCTTCTTTTGAAAAGTGACTGTTGATATCCTTTGCCCACTTTTTGATGGGGTTGTTTTTTTATTCTGGTAAATTTGTTTAAGTTCTTTGTAGCTTCTGGATATTAGCCCTTGGTCAGATGGGTATATTGCAAAAAATTTTCCCAATCTGTTGGTTGCTGGTTCATGCTAATAGTTGTTTCTTTTGCTGTGCAGAAGCTCTTAAGTTTGGCTAGATCCCATTTGTCTGTTTTGGCTTTTGTTGCCATTGCTTTTGATGTTTTAGTCATGGAGTCCTTGCCTATGCCTATGTCCTGAATGGTATTGCCTAGGTTTTCTTCTAGAGTTTTTATGGTGTTAGGTCTTATGTTTAAATCTTTAATCCATCTGGAGCTAATTTTTATATAAGGTGAAAGGAAGGGGTCCAGCTTCACCTTTCTGCATATGGCTAGCCAGTTTCCCCAACACCATTTATTGAACAGGGATTCCTTTTCCCATTGCATGTTTTTGTCAGGTTTGTCAAAGATCAGATGGTTGTAGATGTGTGGCATTAATTCTGAGGTCTCTGTGGTGTTCCATTGTTCTATATCTCTGTTTCGGTACCATGCTGTTTTGATTACTGTAGCCTTGTAGTATAGTTTGAAGTCAGGTAGCTTGATGCCTCCAGCTTTGTTCTTTTTGCTTAGGATTGTCTTGGCTATGTGGGCTCTTTTTTGGTTCTGTATGAAGTTTAAGGTGGTTTTTCCCAGTTCTGTGAAGAAGGTCAATGGTAGCTTGATGGGAATAGCATTGAATCTATAAATTACTTCAGGCAGTATGGCCATTTTCACGATATTGAGTCTTCCTACCCATGAGCATGGAATGTTTTTCTATCTGTTTATATCCTCTCTTAATTCCTTGAACAGTGGTTTGTAGTTCTCCTTGAAGAGGTCCTTCATGTCCCTCGTTAGTTATATTCCTAGGTATTTTATTCTCTTTGTAGAAATTGCGAATGGGAGTTTGCTTGTGATTTGGCTCTCTGTTTGTCTGATATTGGTGTATAGGAAAGCTTGTGGTTTTTACACATTGATTTTGTATCCTGTGACTTTGCTGAAGTTGCTTATCATCTTAAGGAAATTTTGGACTGAGGCAATGGGGTCTTCTAAATATACAATCATATCTTCTGCAAATAGAGACAATTTGACTTCCTCTTTTTCTAATTGAATATGCTTTATTTCTTTTCCTTGCCTGATTGCTGTGGCCAGAATTTCTATACTATGTTGAATAGGAGCAGTGAGAGAGGGCACCCTTGTCTTGTGCCAGTTTTCAAAGGGAATGCTTCCAGTTTTTGCCCACTCAATATGATATTGGCTGTGGGTTTGTAATAAATAGCTTTTATTATTTTGAGATACGTTCCATTGATACCTAGTTTGTTGAGAGTTTTTCACATAAAGGGCTGTTGAATTTCATGGGAGGCCTTCTCTGCATCTATTGAGATAATTATGTGGATTTTGTCTTTGGTTCTGTTTATGTAATGGATTGTGTTTATAGATTTGCCTATGTTTAACCAGCCTTGCATTCCCAGGATGAAACCAACTTGATCGTGAAGGACAACCTTTTTGATTTACTGTTGGATTCAGTTTGCCAGTATTTTAGTGAAGATCTTCACATCAATTTTCATCATGGATATTGGCATGAAATTTTCTTTTTTAGTTGTGTCTCTGCCAGATTTGGTATCAGGATGATGTTGGTCTCATGAAATGAGTTAGGGAGTATTTCCTCTTTTTGTATTGTTTGGAATAATTTGAGAAGGAATGGTACCAGATCCTCTTTGTATTCTGGTAGAATTTGGCTGTGAACCCATCTGGTCCTGGACTTTCTTTGATTGGTTAGGCTGTTAATTGCTGCCTCAATTTCAGACCTTGTTATTGGTCTATTCAGGGATTCAACTTCTTCCTGGTTTGGTCTTGGGAGGCTGTAAATGTCCAGGAATTTATCCATTTCTTCCAGATTTACTGGTTTCTGTGCATAGAGGTGTTTGTAGTAATCTCTGATGATAGTGGTATTTTTGTGGGATCAGTGGTGACATCCCCTTAATCATTTCCTATTGCATCTATTCGATTCTTTACTTTTTTATTAGTCTGGCTAGTGGTTTGTCTATTTTGTTGATCTTTTCAAAAAACCACCTCCTGGATTCATAGATTTTTTTGAAGAGTTTTTTGTGTCTCTATCTTCTTCAGTCCTGCACTGATTTTAGTTATTTCTTGTCTTCTGCTAGCTTTTGAATTTGTTTTATCTTGTCCTCTGGTTCTTTTAATTGTGATGATAGGGTGTCAATTTTAGATATTTCCTCACTTCTCATGTGGGCATTTAGGGCTATAAATTTCCCTCTAGACACTACTTTAAATGTGTCCCAGAGATTCTGGTACCTTGTATCTTTGTTCTTATTGGTTTCGAAGAACATCTTTATTTCTGCCTTCATTTCATTGTTTATCCAGTAGCCATTCAGGAGCAGGTTGTTCAGTTTCCATGTAGCTGTGCAGTATTGAGTGAGTTTCTTAATCTTTAGATCTAATTTGATTGCACTGTGGTCTGAGAGACTGGTTGTTACGATTTGTGTTCTTTTGCATTTGCTGAAGAGTGATTTACTTTCCATTATGTAGTCAATTTTAGAGTAAGTGTGATGTGGTGCTGAGAAGAATGTATATTCTGTGGATTTGGGGTGGAGAGTTCTGTAGATGTCTATTAGGTCCACTTGGTCCAGATCTGAGTTCAAGTCCTAGATATGCTTGTTAATTTTCTGTCTCATTGATCTGTCTAACATTGACAGTGGAGTGTTAAAGTCTCCTACTATTATTGTGTGGGAGTCTAAGTCTCTTTGTAGTTCATTAAGAACTTGATTTATGTATCTGGGTGCTCCTGTATTGGGTGCATATATATTTAGAATAGTTAGCTCTTCTTGTAGCAGTAATCCCTTTACCATCCTGTAATGCCCTTGTCTCTTTTGATCTTTGTTTAAGTCTGCTTCATCAGAGACTAGGACTGCAACTCCTGCTTAAATGTTCCTCTATCCCTTTATTTTGAGTCTATGTGTGTCTTTTCATGGGAAATAGGTCTCTTGAAATAGGTCTCCCATCAGCACACTGATGGGTCTGGACCCTTTTCCAATTTGCCAGTCTATGTCTTTTGATTGGGGCATTTAGCCCATTTACATTTAAGGTTAATATTATTATCTGTAAATTTGATCCTGCCATTTTGATAATAGCTGGTTGTTTTGCCCGTTATTTGATGCAGTTTCTTCATTGTGTCAATCGTGTTTACCATTTGATATGTTTTTGCAGTGGTTGGTACTGGTTTTTCTTTTCCATGTTTAGTGCTTCCTTCAGGAGCTCTTGTAAGGCAGGCCTGTTGGTGATGAAATATCTCAGCAATTGCTTGTCCATAAAGGATTTTATTTCTCCTTTACTTATGAAGCTTTGTTTGGCAGGATATGAAATTCTGGTTTGAAAGTTATTTTATTTAAGGATGTTGAATATTGGCCCCCACTCTTTTCTGGCTTGTAGGGTTTCTGCTGAGAGATCCACTGTGAGTCTGATATAGGCTTCCGTTTGTGAGTAACCTGACCTTTCTTTCTGGCTGCCCTTAGCAGTTTTTCATTCATTTCAAACCTGGTGAATCTGACATTATGTGTCTTGGGGTTGCTCTTCTTGAGGAGTATCTTTGTGGTGTTCTCTGTATTTTCTGAATTCGAAAGTTGGCCAGCCTTGCTAGATTAGGAAAGTTCTGGATAATATCCTGAAGATTGTTTTCCATATTGGTTTCATTCTCCCTGTCACATTCAGGTACACTGATCAAATGAAGTTAAGGTGTTTTCACATAATCCCATATTTCTTGGAGGCTTTGTTTATTTCTTTTCACTCTTTTTTTTTTTTTAATCTAATCTTGCCTTCTCATTTTATTTCATTGAGTTGATCTTCAATCTCTGATATCCTTTCCTTTGGTTGATCAATTTGACTATTGAAACTTATGTATGCTTTATGAAGTTGTTGTGCTGTGTTTTTCAGCTCCATCAAGTCATTTATGTTCATCTCTTAGCTGGTTATTCTAGTTAGCATTTTGTCAATAACTTTTGTCAAGGTTCTTAGTTTCTTTTCATTGGGTTAGAACATGCTCTTTTAGCCCAGAGAAGTTTGTTGTTACCCACCTTCTGATGCCTGCTTCTGTCAATTTGTCAAACTCATTCTCCATTGAGCTCAATCCTGGATGGTTGATCTTGGTGGGGGGAGGGGTGTCCGACATTACCAAGGCAGTTCTAACCTTGCCTGTATAAACAAAATTGCAAGATTTGTAAACAAAAAAAGCTCAGCAAGGCCTCTGCAGGCAGACTGTGGCTAGACTCCCTCCTTACTGGGCAGGGCATCTCTGAAAAAAAGCAGCAGCTGGACAGGGACTTATAAATAAAGCTCCACCTTCCTGGGTCAGAGCACCTGGGAAAAGGGGTGATTATGAGTCCATCTTAAAGCTACCAGAGGAAGGAACAGGCAGCAATCCTTGTTGTTCTGCAGCCCCTACGGGTGATTCCCCGGCAAGCAGGATCTGGAGTGGACCACCAGCAGTCCTGCAGCAGAGGGACCTGACTGTTAGAAGGAAAACTGAAAAACAGAAAGAAATATCTTCAACATCAACAGAAAGGATGTCCACTCAAAGACCCCATCCAAAAGTCACAAACTTCAAAAACCAAAGGTAGATAAATTCACGAAAATAGGAAAAAAACAGTGTAAAAAGGCTGAAATCACCAAAAACCAGAACACTTTTTCTTCGTCACAGAATACCTGGATTTTAGAGTCTAGCCAAGTGGACACATAAAATGAACTATTACAGTCCACTCCTTGTCAACTTGTAACACTTACACATCTCCTTAAATCATATTTAATTTCCAAATCAAGATAATGGCAAAGAATACTTCTTTCTGACATGATACAATCATCCTGCATAACCCTGAAAATCCACCAACTCTTTCACCAGAAGAGGATGAAAACGTCTTGGATAGTGTTTTCTGATATCATGTAACTCAAATGGAATGATATAAAGTTAATATTTAAGTACTATGTTGTAAAGTTAATACAACTTTTTTTATAGAAAGGGGTAATACAAGAGAAAGCAAATATGTTTGTGTATATATATTTGAATATATGTGTTATGTGTATATATAACACAGTCACACATATGTATACACATATGTCCATATACCTCACATATATATGCACACACATACATACAATTAAATCATAATATTTACAATACAATAATGTGTTGGTTCTTGTTTCTGAAGTAGTCATGTGGACCTTGCTGGTCATCATAATTATCTTTTTCCAGTATCCATTCCTTATTACTTTTGTCCTCAGCAGTCACCTCAGTGGGTTGTGGTCCTTTGTCAAGTGACATAATCCAAACCTCTATTTCTTAAGGGTCTGTGCCTTTTTTTTTCTTTTCCTGAGACAGGGTCTTACTCTTTTGCCCACGCTGGAGAATAGTGACCCTATCATAGCTCATTGTAACTTTAAACTCCAAGGTTCAAGCAGTCCTTACACTTCAGCCTCCCCTACAGGTGCATACAACCACCCCAGGATAATTATTTTTTGTTTTTTTATTTTCTGTAGAGGTGGGGACTTGCTATGTTGCCCAAGCTAGTCTTGAACTCCAGGCCTCAAGCAATCCTCCCACTTTGGCCTCCTGAATTGCTGTGATTACAGGCGTTAGCCACTGCACCCAGATTTTCATTAACTTTTAATCACAGCAGGATATGGTAGTACTCAGAGGCCCTAAAGGATCTCCTGTATTAGGTAGATTCTTCCTTAGCTCAGTTGCAGAAGTCTAATCTCCCTTGGTATTAAAGACCAATCACCCTATGATTATAGTAGCTCCTTTATTTGCCTGTTGATTCAGAGTCATGAGAAATCCAAATTGACTGAGCAGCAGTCTTAATTTCTAGTTCAATAAAATCGTTGTTGTGTCTCTTGGGGCATGTCTTCTCTTTGGAACTAAAACCTCTAGACCAGTTGGCCATAAAGTTGCTGGGACAGAAGGCAAAAAAAAATTTGCTAGTGAATCAATAGGAGTTATAGTGAACAGTACCTCATTTCTACCTCTTGATTCCTGGACCAATAAATCCTAGCTATGGGAGAAACAGCAATTTATATGTGGCACAGATTTAAAGCATAGATAGCCTCCTAAAGGCAGAGCATTGCCCCAATCCTGCAAGATATTTCCACCTAGCTCTCAATGTAGCTGAATCTTCAAAGGGCCATTTTATCAAGGCAGCTGCTTCAGAATGGTGGGGAATATGGAAGGACCAGTGAATTCTCCTACAAATTTGAAAAGAGCAGGAAAATGTAATAATGTAGTAAAAACATCAAATTTTCCTATTCTCCAAAAGCAATAACTGTCAGCATTTATTATGACCTTTTCCTACAAATGTGTTTTGTCTGCTTGTATTTATTTATTTTTTATGGCTCATACTTTTAATCTCAGCAGTGTGGAGAGCCATTGCCTTCTTGAAAATTTGTATTTTATACATAGGCTCTGTGCTGTCTTTAATTTAAAGTCATTTGTCAATTAACAAGGAAGATACATTCTCAGAAATCCATTGTTGGGCAATTTTGCCATTGTCTGAACAACATAGAATAGATTGGCCAAATTTAGATGATATAGACTACTATTCACCTAAGATATATGGTATAAACAATTGTCCTAGGATACAAATGAAAATAGCATGCTTGTCCTGAATGCCATAGGGAATTGTAATACAATGCTATGGATTAAACATATCTAAACATACAAAAAATACAGCAAAAACATGGCTTACAGATAAAGGAACCCCTGTATATTGCACTTACCATGAGTGCAGCTTGTAGGAGTGGAAGTTGTTCTGGGTGTGCCCGTGAATGCATGGTGAGTGAATGTGAAGATCTAGGTAGGACATTACAATGCATTACCATAGATTTGTAAAGACAGTACACTTCAGCTACACTACATTTATGAAAAATTGTCTTTAATAATAGCTTACTGTAACATTTTTTACTTTATATACTTTTTAATTATTTTCAAATTTTGACTACTTTGTAATAACATTATAGCTTAAAACATAAACAACATACTGTACAATTACACAAGTACTTTATATTTTTATTCTATAGTTTTTTTTTCAAATTTTTATTATTTTACTTTTCAAACTTTTTTGTTAAAAACAAAAACACAAACACCCACATTAGTCTAGACTTTAATAGAGTCAGGATCATCAGTATTACTGTCTCCCTTCTCTGTATCTTGTCCTACTGGAAGGTTTCAGGGACAATGACACATAAGGACCTGTCATCTCCCATGACAATAAGGCCTTCTTCAGGAATACCTCTTGAAGGATCGTCTGAGGCTGTTTTACAGTTAACTTTCGTTTTTAAGTAGGCACACTCAAAATAATGATTAAAAAGTATAGCAAATCCATTAACCAGGAACATAGCAGTTTATTGTCATTAAGCATTAGGTACTACACATAATCGCATGTGCTATACTTTTATAAGGCTGGCAGGGCTCTAAGTTTTTCTACACCAGCACCACCACACACATATGGGTAAATGCTATGGCTATGATGTTGCCACGGCTAAAATGTCATTAAGCAATAGTAATTTTTCAGGGACTGTATTTTAAGGTTCTTCCATGTCACATAGTCTTTGCCTGAAACCCACTCTCAATGGCTGCCAAACTGTTCACCTTATGGTTTTATTTTATATTGTGTTTATTTATTAGTGAAGATATTTAGAGTGTTGTTATATCCTGTTTTCTACTTAGCGTATTTTTATAAGATATTTTTCTTCAATTTAGTTAATTTAAATAGCAGCTTTCTACTAATTTTCTATCACCTATTTAGTTGCTCTGTTAGATAATTTTAACCTTACATGATAGAGCTGCTTCACAGTTACACTTCAAAGATACACAGTTTTTAAAAGTTAAACTCTTTAAAATACCTAGGATATGGCTAGTGTGTAGTGCAGGATGACTAAATACTTTTCTCTAATAAAAAATCAGTTGCTCTACCTCTATTTATGGGATTTATTTACAAAACGTTGCTGAATCACAAATAATACTTATGTAAACTACCATTTCTTTATGCAGTGTATGCAGGAATACATGGATTTATTTTTTGTCAGTGCTTATATTAATGATTCATTAATGATATATTTCTTTATTTAAGAAATAATTTTTTTTTAAACTTTTGTTCAGTACACAGTAGGTGTATAAACTTATGGGGTGCATGAGATATTTTGATACATGTAATGTATCAAAGCATGTAATGTGAAATCAGCACATCATGGAGAATGGGGTATCCATCCTTTCAATCATTTATACCTTGAGTTACAAACAATTCAATTATATTATTTATTTTTAAGTATACAATTAAGTTATATGGACTGTAGTCATCCTATTATGCTATCAAATAGTAGATCTTATTTAATTTTTCTATCTTTTTGTACCCATTATCTGTCTCCACCTGCTCTCCAACCACCCATAAGTTCAACTGTTTTGATTTTTAGATCCCACAAATTAGTGAGAATATGCAGTGTTTGTCTTTCTGTGCCTAGCTTATTTCACTTAACATAATAACCTCCAGTTCCAGCTGTGTTGTTGCACATGAAAGGTTCTCATTATTTTTAAGGCTGTGTACATAAGTATGTGTACATATACACATACTTCATTGTGTATATGTACCACATTTCCTTTATCCGCTCACGTGTTGATGGTCATTTAGGTTGCTTCCAAATCTTAGCTATTGTAAACACTGCTGCAAGAAACATAGGAGTGCAGCTCTCTGTTTGATACACTGATTTCCCCTTCTGTTGGGTAGATACCCAGCAGATTGATTGCTGGATCATATGGTAGCTCAATTTTTAATCTTTTTGGAAACTTCCAACTATTCGCCGTAGTGGTTGTACCAGTTTACATTCCCACTAACAATGTACAAGGATTCCCTTTTTTCCACATACTCACCAGCATTTGTTATTGCCTGTCATTTGGATATAAACCACTTCAACTGCAGTGAGGGGATATCTCACTGTAGTTTTAATTTGCATTTCTTTGATGATCAGTGCTGTTGAGTACCTTTTCATATGCCTGTTTGCCATTTGTATATCTTCTTTTGAAACAAAAACTCTGTTCAAATATTTCGACCATTTTTGATTGGATTATTATTTTTTTCTAAGAGTTGTTTGAGCTTCTTTTATATTCTGGTTATTAGTACCTTGTCAGAGAGGTAGTTTTTGCAAATATTTTATCCCATTCTGTAGGTTGTCTTTTCATTTTGTTGATTGTATACTTGGCTGTGCAGAAGCTTTTTAACTTGTTATGATCTCATTTGCCTATTTTTGCTTTGGTGCTTGTGGGGTATTGCTCAAGAAATCATTGCCCAGACCAAGGCCTACAGATTTTCTCCAATGTTTTCTTGTAGTAGCTTCATAACTTGAGATCCCTTTGGTTTAAATATTGAATTCCATTTATATATGATAAGAGATAGGGTTCTAGTTTCATTCTTTTGCATATGGATATTCAGTTTTCCCAGCATTATTTATTGAAGAGATCATTTTCCCCAATGTATGTTCTTAGCATCTTTGTCCTTCCCTTAAAGGCAATGAATTTCCTTCTGGGCCAGTGTGTATCTAGAAATGTCCTCTGGGAACTAGGGTCTGGAATGAGGGCCACATGACTCTGACTGGTACCCTATTCTGTTGTGGCTGAGTTGGTATCCAAAATGCAAGACAAACTCCTGTCCAGTCTTCCCTCTTCCCTCCTCAAGTGGAAGGAAGGGGTCTCTTTTGGAGCCTGGAGCTGTGCAGCCTGAGGTTAGTGGCAGGATGATGCCAGCACTCCTTTGATTGCCCCAACTGATGTCTCAGATTATCACCTGTCCCCTCAGTCTACTGTTTCTGTATCTAGTTCAGCCTTAGGGCTTGCCCATTAGTTGCAGTCCTTATGGCCTAGACTGCCTTTTAAGTTTACTTAGAGACAAAAGCACTTTGGCCTTAGGTGACACCGTTTGCCAAACACTCAAGTCTGGACCACTGGGATTGGCCATTCCCCTCTGGATAGGAATGTTTTAAATGCTCTCTCCTTGGGCAGGAATCAGTTGAGTTTGGTCTGGTTTTCCTTTCTTCTCTAACAGGACAGCACTGAGTTCAATGCCTCATAATTGCTGTTTTCTCCTCTCCCAGCACCCAGAGACATGACCCACACCAGCCTTCTGCTGCTGGGGTGGGGGACAGGTGGCATAGGTGATTTACGACTGTTTTTTCTATCACTTCACTGCCTCTTTCAGTAATATGAAGTTCAGTTACTGTAAGTACTCACTTGATTTTTGGTTCTTATGAAGGGGTTTTCTTCTGTGTAGATAGTTGTCAACTTGGTGCCCTTGCTGGGGAGATGAGCAGTGGAGCTTTCTATTCAACCATATTGTTCTGCCTTCCTGGAAATCATTTTTTGACAAGCTGACTATAGATGTTCAAAATGGTAATGAATACAACTGACATTATCTTCCTTGTGTTAAAATTGATAGTGAACATGGAATGCAGATATCAAATAACTTAAGTAGAGATGTGTTTGTTTGTTGTTGTTGTTAATACAAAGCACAGATTTTATGAGAGTGGATAACCTAACTCATTTTAGTGTAAAATAAGATATATTCTAGAAAAATAATTAGATGAGAGGTCTGAAAGTTAGGAATTTACGTAATTTTCAGGACTGAAAGAAATCTATCATGTGTAGAGAGAGAAGGAAGAGAGTGATTCACCTTCAATTGGGAGGACAAGAAGATCAAGACAACTGCATTTCTTTTAAAATCATGGTAAAAATTAGAACAAATAGAAAGTGTTGATAGTGAATGGAGAATGTGAAGGAGAGAAACCAGCCTTCTTTCTGAAAATTTTCTCCTTTTAAATTGATAGACAATGTTACGATTTACTGACATAAGGAAGACTGCAGGTGGCAAAGTTCTGAAGGGAAAAGCAGGAGCTTATGTTTTGACAGATGAAGTTTGAGAGGCTTATTAATCATCCAAGGAGGATGTCTCAAAGAGGGATTTAGACCTAGAGGGCTACAGATATAGCAGTCTTAGGGTAGAAGATAGTATTGGAATCATAAATTTAGAAATTACAACACTTAGTATTTAAACTAATGAGGTGGGATGAGATCACCAAAGTAATCAGTGTATATTGAAGGGTGCTGTATAGAGTTATGTCAGGGAAAAATGTGACAGTGTATTTTCAAGCACTTGTCCAATTTCAGTTCCCGTCAAGGAACTAACGATTTCAGATTATTTGCAAATACTAGCAATTTAGTTTGGGTTTGAGGTTTGTGTTTATGGGGTCATACTCTATATGTTGAACTGCAATTTGTTTTGGTCTCTACTTGATGTGATAAGGAACTTTTTTTTATTAATATGCATAAATCTACAGGATTACTTTTGTTTCATAATTTTAGTGATATTAATGTACCAGAGTTTAATCATATTTTTATTTAGATAACTTGCAAATAATATTTAATTATACATGGAATTGAGGTTGAACCCAAAAAAAGATGAATAAATAACAAAGGAAGAGATTATTTAAATGTTACAGGAAATAATACTGCCTACCATCTAATAATCTGCATATGTTTTGATATGAATATGAATTTGTTACATTTTCTCATTGGGTTTCAGATTCAACTTCTCTAATAATACGAGCATCTTACCATGGGGAGTAGGATTCTAGTATCTGTAGACAAGAAAATTAGTATCACAGGGCTTGCAAATCTAAGAGCTCTCCTTCATTGGGTGATCAATTGGATAGAAAACTGTCCGTTTCAAGTTATAGGAAAATATAGGTTATGCTGGACTGACTAAGAGATACAATGTAAGTTTTTAAGCTTTTAAGTGAAACCTTCCTTGATCCTTTTTTTTTTTTTTAACAAATAATGTCATTACTCAATATTTACTTCTGTGGTACTCTTAGAATCTAAGCCCTGCATAAGATGCCACACCGTGCTGCAAATAATGGCATGACAGACTTTCCTAGGGCATGCTAGATAACTTAGTGCACATTGAAATAATTCTGTGGATGTATTTTTAAAAGTGGAAATGCAGGGCCTAAAGGTTTATCATTTTAAAAATTTTCAAAGTATCTCTGGATGATAACCAAACTTACATTCCCTCAACGTCTTGTGAGAGTTCCATTTGTCCCACCTTTGATAACATGGATATTACCAATCTTTAAAATTTTTGCTGATATGATCCTTATTGTTTTAATTTTAATTACCGTGCTTAATACTCTGAGTGAACACCTTTGTGTGTATTTTCCTCTGTTTGTATTTTTAAATCCCTCTACATCTTCTTGACTTCTTTAAATTGTTTTACTTTTCTTTGCAATGTTTTATATTTTGTTCTTTATACTGAATCCATATTATTTTTGATTCTGCAGAGTCTTTTCAAAACTTTCATCGAGTCTGCATGGATGTGAATGTTAACTTGCTTATGGTTTCACTTATTATAAGTAATTTTGTGTGTGTGTGACTGTGAGTGCATTGTGATCTGTTTGAATGTGTGTTTGTTTACTGTTGTTAAATCTAATATTTTATTTTATTTTGCACTCTCTGTCTTGTAAAGTGATCTGCTAAGCCCATAAAATAAGTCCGGAAGTTCTCCAGTAATTTCTATATACTAGAATATGTCTAAAAATATAAGAATTATCTATTCTTGAAATATTGGTAGCAATTCCTTTAACACCATGTGCTGGGATGAAATTTAGGTATTCTTTGTGTGTTTCATATCCTGCTTCAGCAGTAATACTTTAATGGGCCTGTTTTTTAGTTTTGTATTGTTCCGGAAAACTTGCTCATTTCCAGGATCTTTTCTATTTCTTCCTACCAGCCAAATAGAAATACTGAGTTGCTGACAAACTTTGTGGATGTAATGAATTTTCTAGTCCAGCATTATATTGCACAAATTTTATGCTTTTCCCCTCAGCCAGTGAGCTTCCCTCTGAATTAGAATTTAACTGTGATAATTTTAAAAATTAGTATTATGCTTTATGTTCTGGGATACATGTGCATAACGTGCAGGTTTGTTACATAGGTTTCTATGTCCCATGGTGGTTTGCTGCACTCATCAACCCCTCATCTGCATTAGGTATTTCTTCTAATGCTATCCTTCCTGTAGTCCCTCAACCCTTAACAGACCCCGGTTTGTGATGTTCCCATCCCTGTGTCCATGTGCTCTCATTGTTTAACTCTGACTTACGAGTGAGACATGCAGAGTTTGTTTTTCTGTTCCTGTGTTAGTTTGCTGACATCTTTTAATTTTTGTATAAGATGTAAGGAAGGGGTCCAGTTTCAGTTTTCTAAATATGGCTATCCAGTTCCCCAGCACCATTTATTAAATAGGGAATCATTTCCCGATTGTTTGTCAGGTTTGTCAAAGATCCGATGGTTGTAGATGTGTGGCATTATTTCTGAGGCCTGTTTTCTGTCCCATTGGTCTATATATCTGTTTTGGTAGCAGCACTATGCTGTTTTGGTTACTGTAGGCTTGTAGTATAGTTTTAGGTCAGGTAGCGTGATTCCGCCAGGTATGTTCCTGTTGGTTAGGA
Source organism: Cebus imitator (assembly GCF_001604975.1). Classification (NCBI taxonomy): domain Eukaryota; kingdom Metazoa; phylum Chordata; class Mammalia; order Primates; family Cebidae; genus Cebus; species Cebus imitator. The sequence continues at coordinate 789,100 of NW_016107941.1, forward strand.
CTGCCTTGGCTATACAGGTCCTTTTTTTGGTTCCATATGAAATTTGGAGTAGTTTCTTCTAATTCTGTGAAGAATGTCAATAGTAGCTTGAAGGGGATAGCATTAAATCTATAAATTACTTTGGGAAGTATGGCCATTTTCATGATACTGAATCTTTCTATCCATGAGCATGGAATGTTTTTCCATTTATTTGTGTCCTCTCCTGTGTCCTTGAGCTGTGGTTTCTAGTTCTCCTTGAAGAGGTCCTTCAAATGCCTTGTAAGTTGTATTCCCAGGTATTTTATTCTCTTTGTGTTCGCTGTTTACTCTCTGTTCTGTTTCTAGAGAGATGATTAGGAGATGTACATCACAGACAATATAGTGGTTAAGCAGATTTTAACTTAGAGGCAGACTGCTAAGATTTGAGTTAAGACTGTGGTACTAATTAAGTTTCTAAACTTGAAGTTACATAATATAAATGTGTCTCAGTTTCTTCAGTAGTTAAGGCAATAACTATGTAAATGTTAGTTAAATACCTCATTAGTTGTTATAAACTCAGCAAATGTTACCGCGTGTTACTATTATCATTTAATAGGAGGATGGAAGATTGATTGTGAATAAATTATTGCAGTCATGTAATATTTGTGTCACATATAAATCTTAATCCTCAAATTAACATTTGTGGAAATTTATAAATATTTTCTATTGTTTAATTGCATTTTCACATTTTTAAACTTAACTGAAATATAGCATATATTAAAGAAAATACACAAAACATATATGCTCAATACATTTTCACAATACATGTAAGTATGCAACTGCAATATGTGTGAAAAATAAGCTATTGCTAACATCCTAGAAGCTTACTCATGCCTTTTTCTAGTTGCTAATCTTTTTTTGCCTCTGCCTCTAACGTTTCCTTATTTTGACCCTAACTCTATAGTCTACTTTTGCCTGGTTTTGAGCTTAAAATAAATAAAATCATAATTTTATGATTTTATTTTATTTATAAATTCCTTTATGCCTGGCATTTTTTTTCCCATTTATTTATTTTATTGTATTTTAGGTTTTGGGGTACATGTGAAGAACATGCAAAATTGTTGCATAGGAACACACATGGCAGTGTGATTTGCTGCCTTCCTCCCCATCACCTACATG
>NW_016107941.1:792521-811817 GCF_001604975.1 Cebus imitator
TTTCTTTTCTTGTTGAGTCTCTGCCGGGTTTTGGAATCAGGATGATGTTGGTGTCATAAAATGATTTGGGAAGAATTCCCTCTTTTTGTATTGTTTGGAATAGTTTCAGAATGCCTGGCATTTTTTATTCAACATTATGCTTTAGTCTATAGCTTTAGTATGTTAGTTTTCATTGCTACATAATAACATTTTATTGTATAAAAATAACAACATGCAACCATTCCACTAATGGTAAACATTTCAGTTATTTAAATGCGTGGCTATTATAAATAAGACTGCTATTAATTTTATATGTCTTTGGTGCACACGTGTGTACCAAGATACACACGAACACATGCATGAAATTGCTAGGTGGTAGCATACATAAGTATGTATCATACATACATGTTTAACCTTGTAGACAAAGGCACATTGATTTTTTTCAAAATCACTGTTATGCTGTCAGTGTTTATGAGGGTTTCTGTTTCTGCAAATCCTTGCAAACAGTTGGTTTAAATATTAATAATTCTGGTTAATGTATTTTCATATAACTTATTGTGATTTGTGATTTTAATTTGTATTTGCACAATTTCTAATCAATTGTCCACTTTTTATTACATTTATTAAGTTTTTGGGTATCCTCATTCATGACAAGCCTATTCTGCCACCTTGCCTAAATATCTATGAGATAGAATTTCCATTTCTCATTGCTGTGTAGTAGTTACTTATAGTTTCATAATTTCAGCTTCTTTTCAAATTCATGGATTGCAAAATGTATGTTTTATATTTACAGTATTAGGTTTCGCAATCCTTGAAAATATTTTTTTTCATTTATTTAGCTATTCTTTATTTTTTCTAAATTTTTAAAATATTTTTCTGTAGAGGTCTTCAACATATTTTATGTTTCTTCATAGTTATTCACATTTTAAAAAGTATATTTTTAAATATCCTTTAAATATATTATATATATTACATTTTTTTTTTTATTTTGCAAGATCTACTTTATTTTGTAAACCTTTTTTGAAATGCTTGGCAAGCAACTGGAGCTTAGAAATGATACCTTAAAACAAAGATATTATTTCTTTTTTTTTTCCCATTTATTTATTTTATTGTATTTTAGGTTTTGGGGTACATGTGAAGAACATGCAAAATTGTTGCATAGGAACACACGTGGCAGTGTGATTTGCTGCCTTCCTCCCCATCACCTACATGTGGCATTTCTCCCCCTGCTATCCCCCCCCAGCTCCCCACCCCCCACCGTCCCTCCCCTATTTCCCCCCAACTGACCCCAGTGTGTAGTGCTCCCCTCCCTGTGTCCATGTGCTCTCATCGTTCAACACCCGCCTATGAGTGAGAACATGCGGTGTTTGATCTTCTGCTCCTCTGTCAGTTTGCTGAGAATGATGGTTTCTAGGTTCATCCATGTCCCCACAAAGGACCCAATCTCATCGTTTTTGATGGCTGCATAATATTCCATGGTGTATATGTGCCACATTTTCCCTATCCAGTCTATCGTCGATGGGCATTTGGGTTGGTTCCAGGTCCTTGCTATTGTAAACAGTGCTGCAATGAACATTCGTGTACACGTGTCCTTATAGTAGAACGATTTGTAATCCTTTGGATATATACCCAGTAATGGGATTGCTGGGTCAAATGGAATTTCTATTTCTATGTCCTTGAGGAATCGCCACACTGTCTTCCACAATGGTTGAACTAATTTACACTCCCACCAACAGTGTAAAAGTGTTCCTATTTCTCCACATCCTCTCCAGCATCTGCTGTCTCCAGATTTTTTAATGTTCGCGATTCTTACCGGCGTGAGATGGTATCTCAATGTAGTTTTGATTTGCATTTCTCTTATGACCAGTGATGATGAGCATTTTTTCATATGTTTGTTGGCCTCACGTATGTCTTCTTTTGTAAAGTGTCTGTTCATATCCTTTGCCCACTTTTGAATGGGCTTGTTAGTTTTTTTCTTGTAAATCTGCTTTAGTTCTTTGTAAATTTTGGATATCAGCCCTTTGTCAGATGGGAAAACTGCAAAAATTTTTTCCCAATCTGTTGGTTGCCGATCTGGCACCCAACTAGATTTTGAGAAGGCAAATGTGCTTCGGATGTTTCTTCTAGAAGAATCACATCTATATTGCGGGGGGTGTTTGCAAGGTAGTGGAGAAGGAGAATTGAAGTAGAAGGCCTTTACAACAAGCTAAGTGGTGGATAATTAGGGCTTGATATAGAGAAAAAGGAATTAATAAGTGATGAATATGAGCAAAATCTCAGCATCTGAGTCCGCAGAAATTGGCATCTTTTGACTGTGAAGAGTGATGGATAGGATGAAAGATAAAAAGTTACTTTCCTACCAAAAATTGCATGATTTGTTTTCTTCTGGAAGAATAAAATAAGATATCGGTGTTCAATGGGAGTCAAGAGAAAGCAGGGGAAGTCATGACTATGTTTTTACAAATTTTCATGGCAGCCTCTTTTCACATTCTTTTCTGGTGTGTTCACTACATATGCTCTCAAAAGAAAAATTATTTTTTTTTCTCCTTCTCTTTGTGACTAGTCTATGTTCATCATGAGAAATACTCAATGACTACAGACATAAAGAAAAAGCATTCCATTAAAGTTTCAATGATGGGTTAGGAACTGAGAAGTCGGTGAAATCTTCTGCCTAGGTGTATCCTTGGAAAAGCCACTGCTATGCCCAGCCAGCACTGGGAATCCCAGATCACATGCAATCATAGGAGATGCCCTGGCATGCAGATGCTCAGCATATGTTCTGGTAGAAGGAGACTACAGTGTTGTGTAAAGCAAAGAGATGAAGGATGTCCAACTCTCTAACATAGGCCTCGGTTTCCACATCGAGGTAGGAAATGAGCTAGGAAGCAAATCTACCATAAATAGAGAAAGAGGAGAAGCCAGTTGAGCTTTTAATAACCCTATGGCCTGACTCACTGGGGTGGAAATGGAAAGAGACCCTTATGCAAGCATAAAGTATGTCATATATAACTTGTACCAATAATGATTTTCTCTCCCACAATCTCAATTTTGCCCAGATTGAATTCTATCTTATTTCCTTATTTTTTCACAGTAATTTATTTAAGTAAAACCAGGATTTCTTTTATTCACCTCCATTTCAGTTGCTAAGTCTAAGGGATTTACATAGTTCCAAAAATATGAGAAAAGATGATTGGGTGAAATTGCACAACACATTATTACCTGATGTATAGTCATTGATTTTGTATGCTAGCCTGGACCCCTGGCTATGGACAATTCTGGCTTTTGAAGATTCAAAGAGAGACTTGTAAACACTTTACTTTTTTATCATACTCATACCTGGGACAGAAAAGTATCATTTCATACTTTAAAAGCATTTTTATCGTACATGTGTTTAAATAATTCATAAGAACAAGTAATAATACCTCATGTTATCTATTTTTCAAAAATATTTCATATATTTCCACCTCTTGTTTCAGATGATCTTTAGAAAAACTTGTGAAGATTCAATGTGGCGGTTGTCTTTCAAAGATGGTCTTGTCAATCACAAGGTCAGTTTTTTAGCTTTGCAATATGATAAGATGATGTGCATTTGTTTAGAGGGAGACTTCAGGATATAACAAAGTGTTTTACAAATGTTTACCATTTTTATTCTCATCAGATTTTTGAAAGCATTTTGTTTAAAATTTTCTTCTTTTCAACCATCTCTTTTAGTTACCCATCAATTCTTGTTAAGAGTGTACTTTGTGTATCTCTCTGTACATTTGGTATATTTTTGTGTGAATTGTGTTATTTTTCTATTTAGTCTATATCTCCAATATGACTAAATATGTATATGAATGCCATATTTTGGTAGTGATTATTCCCTCTTTTATTATTAATACATTCTAATTTATTTCAAGTTGTCATCTCTGTAATACATAATATTCTATAAAATGTTGAATCCATTTTTTATGTTTTAGAATTTCTCAGTTATAATTGCACATAAATTAATATTTCAATTGATGTTATGATGTACACAGTGTTTTTTTACTATGCATTATAATGTTTATCATTCAAACTACCCTTTCAAATGGTGTTTTATTCTCCTCCATTTTATATCTTAGTGAAGATGTCCCTCCTAAACTTAACTGTTAAATGAAATAAATAAACTAGTAATTAATTCCACACTCTCTTTCTTCATTAAGTCATGCTGATCTTACGCCTCAATGGTTCTTAAATTCAATTTTTATTTTTCCCCACACTTTTGTTCAGGGTAGATGCTCAACATCATCTTTCCTGGATTGCTGGCTCAACCTCTTGATTCTTTGTCTTCTCTCATGTCCTGCCAGCCTCATACCTGCCCCCTAGCCTGTGGCCAGAGTGGGTCAACTGAACATGCTACTTAATTTCTGAGACACATTTTTTAAAAACCTATCTATCGATAACTCTCCCTTTCTTGATTCATCGCACTTCACAAAGGGGTGACAAATGTGGTTAGATATTGATGTCCTCCCCTCCCAGGGCCACAGCAAGGGTCTCATGGTTGCTGCAGTGCCCCAGCCAAGGAAAGCTTCATACTTACCTTAGTGCATTATGCAATCTTCCTCATTTCCTAAATATTGGTGGACATGAATAAATGTGGAAAGCATTAAATTAAAATATTTAAAGTCCTTTAAATGATATAGAAAATCTTCCTAGACTAGGAAGCATAGCTAAACTATATAATACCATTGTGAAAATCTTTAAAAAGATATCACTTAGCCCCTAACAGACAGATGATTTTTAAAAGAGGCACCAAGTAAACAGCTGGTATAATTGATAATTTGTTTTTGCTAAGAATGAGGTGGGGGAGGTTGGGGAGGAAGAGAGAGAGAGACAGAGAGAGAGAGAGAGAGAGAGAAAGAAAAGGAAAGAGAATTACTTATTAATTCTCAGGGGCAGATTCAGCCCTGTGTTAAGTTCCAGGAATTGGGCCAGTTTTACAAACTGCATAACAATGAGCAGAGGCCAAACCCCCGTTACCTGATCTCTTGGTGTATTGCCTTTCTGTAAGCTATTCATCATGCTGTTTTACAAATTATGTCTTTTCTATCTTTGGCATCACTGATTAGGAAAACCTTACTCTGTTTCCTTAAAGGATTCTTACCTATCCATACTTTCAACTAGTGTAACTTTTTTCTTGAGTCCTGTCTTGCTTCCATCAAATCTAGTGTGTAATATTATCATAGACATGATCACACCATTTTCTCTATATAGTGTTTATATTTTCCAAGGGACAAAAACACTATAAAGTTACACTACTTCTCAATCCAGCAATTTTACTCTTTAGTTATCTGCCCAAGAGTAATGAAACATATATCTACACACACTGGCACATAAAGGTTCTTGTCAGTGTTATTAATAATTTTTACAGTGAAAACAATCTAATTGTATGTCACCTGGTGAATGAATCAACAATCTATCCAAATGGTAAAATACTGCTTAGCTATAAAAAGAACAAACTGGAGATACATACTACTATGTAGATGAACCTCATAATTTCATACACACTGAAAGAAGCCAGGTACCATAAATCACATGCTGTGATATTCAATTTATATATAATGTCCAGGAAAGGCAAATCTTCGGAGATAGAAAGTAGACTGGTGAATGACTTGAATAATGGAGAGGGAGAGTGACAGTTAATGTGCACATAGAATCTCAGTGAAGTGATGAAATATTTGAACACTGATTTATGTTAATGGTTTCAAAGCTTGGCAAATTTACTAAAATATCGGTGAATTCTATACTTGAAATGGTTGACTTATATGATACATAAAAGATGACTCAGATAAGTTATTTTTTGAAACAGATTAGTTGTCTTTTCATTTCTGAAGTTTGAACCAGCACCCCAAGATCTGGCTCATGCACAATCTCTACTCAACGTTTTCCCCAAGTTAAAAAACATTAGCTATTACTCATTTGTTTATAATAAGAGTATAGAGGCCTTATTTTCAATTTGATAGATATTTGGTTAATATTAAAAAGTCAGCCATGATTCTAATATGCTTTTCTAAATAGAGTCTTTTATTAACTAGTCACAGTTCAGTTTGTGTTTTCCCATTGCTGAAAAAAAGATTTTTTTGGGTGATCCGTAAAATAAAAGATTCTGTAATAAAATAAAGTTTGTAAAATTGCATTATATAGCCCTTTCTTGAAAGATTCATAACAGACACTATTATATATTTTTAGGAATCTTGAGTTAGAAGCTTTAAATTTATTTTGTTTGGTTGTTGCTATGATAGTGCTATGTTTTTTAGGAGCCAAAATTATAATAGTATACAAGAATATACATGAATTTTCCAATCACAGATCTGAAGACCCATTCAATGTAGACCTAGCTGCTTTTTATACATCATTCATTCTTGGATCTGGGTGAATGGACAGAATCTATCTGGGGCTGGCTTTTTGCTGTAAATAAAAGGAGACAAGATACCATGATACACCACACAGACACATATAGAACTTTTGCTTGGATGTGGAATGTATTATACTCGTTCAATGATATGTGGAACTATATCTTACCCAGGGTGAAGTAATGGCAAGGGAGGGTATGAAACATACATGACCTTGCTATTCAGAGTTTTCTTACTTTTAAATAGATCTCACTGCCCATTTTTTTCACAATACATTTTTGAATCCTAGATTCATGGATTATATTTTGAGAAGCAATGATAATGTGAAATTGTAATTATTATCTCTGAATGTATATTAAAATCATATGTAGTGTTTTTAAAAATATTGATAGCCACTTTCCACCTATGCCAATTGATGAAACAGTCTTGGGGGAGTGGAATCCAGGCATTGGTATTTTAAAATTCTCTTCATTTGATCTTTGAATTTATATAAAAAGTTTGAGAACTACTGCTGTAGAGAAATGGATTGTGGCAGAATAGTTTTCATATTCTTCATTTGAACATTTCTAACTAGAATTCAATATTTATATATATATAACTTAGCTTAAGTTCATTACACTTCAAGCAGATCTGAATTTTATTCTCTTAGTTACAGAAAGAGTAGTGATTCTTGAAGTCTGATATAGAGCTTTATTTTAGCCTTTTCTGGATTATATATTCCATTCTCCTTGGAGTCAGTCTGTAGACACCAGATCATAAATCCATTTGTAGAGTTTTCAGCGCATTATATTTTGCTGGTATATTTCTACATAGAGGAGAGAATATATTTTGGGCCATAGATACACTATGATTAAGTATTATGTCTTCCAGGAGAAATGCGAAGCACAATATGGTTTCAATGATATATATTTGCATAATTTAAAAAATGTAGAGCTAAGGAATTGCAACATTATTTCAGAAGTTCCACAAGATGTTAAATTTTTGTAGTTTCAAACATTTCAATCACCCTATGGGAAACTCCTATTATTTTTTACCATAAATTCAGTATCTGTTTTTTGACTTGAATTACATATATTGCCTTATAAAGTTTTCAAACACTTAGACTATAAAACATTATTTAATAACCTACATTTAATAAGTCAGAAATGTTCTATTTGTATTATCACCTTATTCATACTTCTGATTTGAAATTCTTGGGGACTAATATGTAACATGGTGATTCAGAGGATAGAATAATAAAGAAATGAGAAGTCTAAATCATATTAAAGCATATAAAGCAATAAAAAAGGAAGAATAATACAAAAGAAAAGCATAGTATGTAAAGCAGGATGAAGTAATCAGTAGCAGTGGATCATAGCATACAGTTGCAGATGATTAAAGGAAAATGCACTTGAGTTATGTGGTGATACTAAAGAGGGACAACAAATTTTCACTGCACAACATCAGAGGATTAAAGGAATTCTGAACAATATTACCAAAGTTGAACTATTACCAAAGAATATCAAAGCTCTAAAACTCTTGGAACATTTTACAAAATAATATTTGAAAATAGTTTTGCTTTCAGGTCACCAAAGAAGAAAACCAAAGTGTCCAGGTTCTAAGATCTAACAGGACCTTAAATCCTATATTAGGAGACTAGGACTCTAATTTAATCTAATTTTATCCCATGGTAGCCTAATTTCATTTTACCACAGGATAAAATTAGATATTACTAAGTAGTTATTACTTATTTTCTAAGGAATTGATGTGAATTATTAAAGTTTCTTCTTATTACTACACTAAAAAAAAAAAAATCACCACAAAATTGGTGGACTAAAACAATAGCAACCATTGAACTTTTCTTTTCCATGTTCCTAGGGGCTGACTGTTCTCAGTTGAGTGATTCTCACTTGGAATCTTGCTTATGTTTCCAGGGAAATGGTGGTTGAGACTGGAATGATTTCAAAGGTTTTTTCTCTCACAAGTCTCCGTGTGACTTGCCCTTCTTCACATTATGATAGCTGAATTATAACAAGAATCTTAAGTGACAAAGCAGAAGCCAGAAGGTGTATTCCTATTTAGGTCCTAACTTTGGAAATTATAGCATATCACTTCCTTTCTATTCCAGACATTCAAGAGGATATGCAGAGCCCATTCTTTCAAAAAGAGGAGCGTAAACTTCGCATAAAAACATGGAAGATGGAAAATATTTTGGCCACTATCTTGGAAATGTAATCTGCCACATGGATCTTAAGATTCATTTTTTATTTTTGCTTGTTGTGAGCAATAAAATATTTACCTAGGCTTATATAATGCATACGTCACAATTTTCCCAAAGAAGAATTTTAATATGGGAGTTTTGGATACACACAGGATGTGAATTGCAGACGTTCTCCTAAGAGTTTACCTAGTTGTTTAAGGTATGAGAAAGGCCTTTGTCTGAGACCCCGAAACATATCACACTTTCTTTCTCTTATTCATTAAAATGCAGACTTAGGCTTGTAGTTCCTCTGAAATTCTAAGCTGGTTATCGTCTCATGATCTCTGCTTATGTTTGTTAATTTGTCCCCTGGATCTTTGCATAATGTCTTAATTAGCTTGGGCTGCCATAATAAAATACCGTAGGCTGGGTGACTTGAATGACAGAAATTTATTTCTCATAATTGTGGAGGCTAAAATTATCGGATCAGGGTGCCAGCAAGGTTGGGTTCTGTTGAGAGGTCTCCTAGCCTGCAGAGGGCCACCTTCTATATATGCTCCTATGCAGAGAAGAGTGAGAGCAAGCTCTCTGGTACTTCTTCTTATAAGGACACTAATCTGGAAGGCACCCACCCTTTGATCTCATCTAAACATAATCAGTTTCCGAAGTTTCCATCTTCAAATACTTTCAGATGAGAGATTAGGGCTTCACATATGAATTCAGGGGATGGGGCAATTCAGTCCACAGCACATAGGTAACTCCTTCTCGTATTTTCTCTCTCAGCTCATATATCAAGCCTTCTCTGGCCATCCTGTTCACAATAGTTCTGTTCTTCTCCACACATTTTTATTATGTTGCCTATTTTCTTCAGTGCATTTACACTCATCTTTCCCTTGTTTATATTAGATTGAAATCTCAACAAAAGTAGCTTTTTATGTTCATGCTGGAACAGTGCTTAGTGCAGACAAGCCTTCAGAAAATGGTCCATGGTTGGGTGAATGAGTTGATGACTCACCAGAATAATCATATATGAGTGCTTTGGCAGCTTTAATTTTAGGGGAGAGGTACTCTTTCTTAAATGGTTATAAATCAACCCACCTACAGCTTTTACGCATTCATTCCTGTTCTTTTATCCTGCAGCCACAGAGAAAGTCATTAATTCTTTGACATAATCAACTGCACTTGAAAAATTTATAAACAGCTCTTCTGTCCCATTTATATCTTCACGTTAAAGGTTGTGTATGCTCACAAACACATTTAATATGACAGTTTTCTAATCCTCTTGTCATCAGTGACACTTATCTCTACAAGTTTTCAGTTTTCAAATGATCCTTTGAAAGTGTGTGCTCCCAGTAGAATACAGCACTCTAGGTAATGCCTCACTAAGCTGAGGATATAATAGGCCATCATTTCCCTTGTTAGGGGCTGTGTATTTTTATTGATGCTGAATAAAATATTTTGCTTTTTCTGAAGAAACATGATTCACAAACAATCTAATGCATATTTCCATTTTTAATTTTGTCTATTTTGCCAAAGCTAAAATCAGTTTTGCCAAGTGTCAGATATCAAGAATTTTAGGGCCTTTCAAACTGACATTTAAAAACCAAGAAAACAACAAAAAAAGTTATTCTAAATGGGTTAAGATTCCAAAATAAATCCAGAGAATTGACACAAAATGAGATCATGCTGTTTTCACAAGCAAGATCAAAAGAAGCTTCCAAATAATTCATGAGACTTCTGATTTAATGCCATATGGCTGGCATCTTTGCAATAATCAGCTTGAATTTCCAATTTAAAAAATGATAAAGACCTTCAAAGGAAGAAATGAAAATAACAAACACTAAAATTGATTAACAACCAATGATTAGAATCAGTTAAATTTTAACAATTACTTCCCTTTTTGGTTGGATTAAGGCTATTTTTTTTTTCATATGTCCTACTCATATTTAGACTCTAAATTCTGTAATCTCTAGAACTTTGTTAAGAATATCACTACAGTAGTCAGTCATACTGGGTTCAAATCACAGGGTCAACCTTGTTGATTTTAAGGCAAGTTACTTAGCATCTTCATGCCTCAGTTTCCTCGTTTGTAAAATGAGAGTATTAATAGCATCAAATCAGAATTAAATACAAGATAAAATAATGTGCATATGCCTCAGTAAGTATAAAACAGGTATTCAATAAAAGTAAGAAATTGATGGTGATGTGGTTATTATAGAATAAAATATTTAAGTTTGCTTGAAGACATTTAGAGATATATAATCCTTTCATCAATGGCTTCCCTGTTGGCAAAGCAATTCACATTTCAGCACCAGAATTTGTAGTTCTAATGAAAAAATTTCGCTAAATTTCTAATGAAAAAATTTTACCTTTGAAGGTATCTGGGTCGCCAAGACCACCATCACCACCTCCACTACTCTTGTGTCTCAATCCATTGATCTCTCCACTAGACCCTGGCCACTTCAGCTCCTTTTTGTAGACTGTAAGCATAAGTATCAACTGAAGCAAGTTAGAATCTTAGAACCTCAGGCCCTAGCCTAGATTTAACTCTGAAATCTGCCTTTTAATAAGACCCCAAGTTTATTCATATATTTATCAATATACAAGAATCTCTGCTGTTATTTATCCAGAGGCTGCAGCTCCAGCAAAAGACTGTTCAAAACAGTAAATATAAGAGTATGAAATTGTTACTTAAATCCTGAAAATTTTTAAAGTCTGTTTTTTTTTTCAAAGTTAAATATTTTATTTTATTTTATTTTATTTATTTATTTTTTGACTTTTTGACAGCATTCAAGATATTTTCTTCTTTATTATTGTGCACAGCAGGTATGAGGACTGCACAGGTGAAAGTTCAGAAGGCAAAAAAATCAGTTCAACTCAAATAGAGGCTCACCATGTATTGTCAAGAGATAGTTAAACCAGTACATGTTCTTTTCTAGTAAACTAAATAATCTTTGCATGAGACCTTCATTTTGCTGAACCTAAAGTCTGTTAATAAATCCAGATGTTCGGGTATGGAACCAAAAGCAAGAGAAATATTCTTAGATTTAAAGTTTTATCAATTGTATTTGCATATACCTGGGTAACATGTAAAGGAAGATAGAAATAATTGATTGTATAGTGTTTCTTGCTGGAAGCAGGATATATCAATGACTTTCAGCTCCAGATCTGCAAGAAGATTTGAATAGCATCTAGTTAGATAGCAAATAGAGAAAGGACTTTGACAAGTACTATTTGTATTAAACAAAACATTTGAATAAACTTTTCACAACAAATACAACACTTAAAAAAACATTAATAATTGGAAAAGAGCCCAGTCGCAGGAGACACTGAATAAATATATGTTGAAGTCAACCAAAAAGTGGAAAGAGAAAATTACAAAGAACAGACAGTCTTTCAGATTTTAGGAAGCTCTGTTTAGCGGCAAAAAGAGGAAATTTCAAGACAATGCCCTAAGTGCAGGATAGGAGTATATAAAGGGCTTGTGCAAACTCTTGCATGTATCTCACTCAGCTTGTGTGTATGTGGGTATAAGACGGATCTCTGTAAGTGAGTACATTTTACCTCAATTTAAAAGGCATTATTGCTGCTTATGGGGATATAAGGGAAGGTAATGATATTCCAGAAAATTTGATGTAGCCTTTCCTGTGAGTCATGTATGATCAGCCAGCAGCACAAGTTGTCTTGGGAGGAATATCAGAATTCACAACGTGGAGGTTATTGCATGAGGAGCTTGTGTAGGGTGGAGTGGGGTGGAGGTAATTATAGATGAGACTTGGAAATGTTTTAAGGGGAAAAATGCTAAGATCAGGTTTTAGTTTCATATAATAATAATGTATATTAGCATATTATGCTGAGAATGTAATATATATATAGTCTCATTTAAACCTAATAAAACCCTATACATTATGGGCAATTATTCCCATTTCAAAGATGAGAAAGTGTGAGCTTAGAAAAGTTAAGTTTTTCAAAATTATGCGTAATAGAGTCACACTTCTCCAGTATGAACTGGTTGACCTTCATGTCTGGTGCAAACACTTAGCTTGGTATCTCAATTCATTGTCTTCCTGGGAATTTTACTCACATTCCTGTTGTTTTTGATTTCTCAGCTTATGTAATTTATATCCCTTTCTTGGCTTACTGTCTTACTTGAGGTACACGTCTTCTAATAACAGATTTAAAACTGTTCCTTGGGAGAAAAATGTATGGAGATCGTAAATGTCTGAAAATATTTGTTTTCTACCCTTATACCTAATATTCTGAGTATAAAATTTTGAGGTTGGAAATTATTTTCCATCAGTCTTTTAACCACTGCTACATTGCATTTCTTTTCTTTTTTTGCTTGCAGAGATGCTATTGAGAAATCTCAAGCCATTTGGAGATCTGATCTTTTATCTGATATTTATCTTTTATATTTTCTCTAGAAGCTTTTTGATTCTTCTCATTGGTCATAGTGCTCTGATAGTCCACAGACATGTGCTTTTGACTGTAACTTGGTATGAATTTATTTCATAGAATGTGGTAATCACTTAGAGTTGTATCTTTTAATCTGAAAGTAGGCATTCTCTGGTTCTGAAAAACTAGCTTATCTCCATTCTATTTTCTCTGTAAGCGGTTTTTGGAAGAGTTTTTTATACTGCAATCATCTAATTTAATTAATTTTATCTCATATTTTGTGTTCAATTTTTTGAATTCTTCAACTTTATTTTTATATTGTTTTCTTTTATTATCATATTTTAAATTCCATGATTTCGTTTTAATTCTTGATTTCTTTTGTATTATGATATCAGGGTTCTATACCTTTTGGTACAATTCTGAAGACATTAAAATAGTTTTTAATGTCTGCATAATTTGTTTCCATCAATTGGCTTGTTTTCTATTTATGTTGTTCTTTTTTAGAAGTTTTCTTTAGATATCTCATAATCTTTTATTGTCAGTTTATATGTAAGAGTAAAAATATTTTAAAAATTAAAACTTGACCTCAAATTTTGAACCTAGGATTGAGCGTGGTGACCTTGGAATTCGCTATATGCTGATCTATGTGGGGTGATTATTGGATGATTTCTCATTCCATCATATTTGAGTCTTTCTTCTTGACAAACCAAATTTTTCACAGAAGAGAGTTCCAATCTCCTGTTCAGAGTTATGTCTACCTTCTAGAATTTTGTAAGAACAGGGAAGTAGGAGCATGAAGTTTCAACATTCAGCACCCAGTTTTCCCTTTTCTCATAATACCTATATATTCAATTATCAAAGGATCTTCCAGACTTGAAACAATGTTTTATTCTTCCCAATAGTATTGAGTAAGGTAGCAGAGGATAGCTTATAAGGACTCCTAAAACTTTTTCTTATCCATTTCTCCTCATTGAGTGGCATCCCTTCAGGTAAGCCATCAGGTGAGGCTAGAATGTGTTGTCTTTCTTATTAAAACTACACATCTCAAGACCTAATCCATTACTATTCATAACAATAATAGGTCCTCTTAGGGTTTACATTTAGTAGAAAAGGTATGTTTAGTAATAAAAGTGTATTTATATGTATACATATGCTTGTAATAGTTTTACAATTATACTACTTAATTTTATCTTTATTATTTTAGAGCAATCTCATAAATAAGAACATATATTATGAAAAAGTAAATATAAAAAAGCAATGCATTTGAAAACTGTAATGAGAAGTAATAGATATTTAGCAACATGTGAATAATACAATTAGAACTATCAAGATGCTAAGACAAAGGCACATCCATAAGCGTAAAATCAATACTTGTGTTAATACCAACATCTCTGTTGTTAACACAGTGAGCTTCAGAATGAATTGTGTACATTGTCATTGAATGTACATGTATACTAACAAATAGTTAATATTACAAACAGCATCGCTTCTCGGCCTTTTGGCTAAGATCAAGTGTAGTACAAACAGCATGTAAATTATAGGACATTTGTACTTTATGGAGTTTTTAATTTATGGAGCAAAACAAACTATAAATACAATTGCATAGAGGATAAATTTGTGGTAAAATATATTAAAAACTAAATTGTATTGAGTTTCAAGGACCCCAAATGCTAATTAAACAGAAGATGATATAATTAGTAGATGTGACAGAAAATGTTCTACTGCAAGAAATATTCGTAACACAGTACAAAGGGGCAGATCAATAAGGAGTGAGATTAAATGAGATTGCAGATCTCTCTCTATGTTTCAGCGAGATAGGCATTTTAAACTGGGTCATGAAATGGATTGAGTGCCGAAAGGAAATCTGAGATAAATGAGAAGGCAAGCATGAGATTTAGGGTAATATGAATTCATACCTAAAACTCCTGCACAATTTAGAAAACGGGGAGGTCAGGTTTGTTCATGTTACTTCAGAGCAAACAGAATGTGAATTTAAAAGGGAGTGTCAAGATAAAAAGCACTCACTTCATAGTACTGAAAATGGTGGTCATGGGCATATTTGTAGATATAGAATGAGTGAAGATCAGCTGTATTTTTCTAAATGAAGACACCAAAGAATAGTTGATAGATTTCTAAACATATTCAAAGGAGATTAGAAAAATGTTTGCATGTGTTCCAGATTAAAAAAGAAATTTTGAGTTTAATATATCTGAACAGCATATAATACTATTTTAATAAATTGTTAGGACCATATTAAATTTTATCAGAAATATAGAATCAATTGGACATGATTTTTATAATTAATTTATGTATCAAAATAAATTGTCTAGAGACATTAAGACTAAGTGTCAGAACAGCTACGAAAAAACTATACCAACAAAGCATCAAACTTCCACACTGTTAGTAAAGGATTTGGGGATATAACTGCTTGAAATCTGAGTTAATTTGTTGAGAGTAAAAAATACTTACTATTATTGGTTTGAAAAGATGAGAAAAATGTTAGAAAAATTCTACCCTGACGTTAAAAATGCATGATTACATGTGTATATTTTCCTCTTTCTCTCTCAGCTTCTCAGCTTACTCCTATCTTTGTGTTGTCTTTACTCTATACGTAGTGGAATATGTACCTACTTTCAGAATCAAATCTTGTTTTTATGGTTCATGTACAAATGAATGCTAAAAATAAAAACAACACAAGTGACAGATACCATCGCATGAATTATTAATTAAAGAGGAATCAATTCCTATCCTATTTTCTTAAGATAACCCAGTTGTCTCCACTACTTTCACCACTGGAAAGTGGTAGAAGCAGTTGGTGGGAAATATTCTACTAGCAGTTCAAGGACTACATATAACCAATATTTAGTGAATATCAACAATAAGCCCAAACACTCTCGTGTAGGTACATTCGCAACAAGGAAAGAAAAATTTCTGTTCCCATGGAGCTTACATTCTAAAGTAAAATATGAATAGAAAATATAAGAATATGGAAAACATATAAGTACATTATATAACATTTTAGAAGGAAATGCATATTTTGCAGAAAATGATAGAGTATAATAAAATGAAAGAGATTGGGAGTGCTGGGATTTAGGGTATTGGGGGTTGCTACTTTAAATATGGTTCTTAGGCTAGTACTCACTGAGAGGGTGATTTTAGATCAAGCCTTACATGGAATGTTGGCCTAGCCATGCAGATTTATCTAGGAGAGTTGCGTTCGTGCCAGGGCTAATATAGGAACCTCTCTGACATTTTAGGGAAGTTGCAGGAAGGCTAGTGTGGTTAAAATTGGAGAATGAGGAGATAAGATCAGAAACAAATCATTTGTGGACTTGACTTTTATTCTGAATGAAATATGTAGACTTTGGAAGGTTTTGAGCAGAGGAATGACATAATCCAACCTATATTTTGAAAGCATCACTTTGGCTGCTCTGTTGAGACTAAGTGGCAGATAGACTGAGAAATGAGAAGTAAAGCATGGAGATCAGTTAGAGGAACTTGGAGTAATTCAGATGTCAGCTGTTGATATTTAGGATGGAGACAAAATCATGTCTCACTTAACAATGAATATCTGTTCTGAGCAATCTGTCATTAGGTTATTTCATTGTGCCAATATCATAAGTTACACTAGATGGTATGGCCTACTGTACACCTGGGCTGCAAGATACAGGCTATTTCTCCTAGGCTATAAAGCTTTATACCATGTGACTGTACTGAATACTGTAGGCAATTGGAGCACAATGGTATTTGTTTGTATAAACATATCTAAACATAGAAAAGATACAGTAAAAATACAGTATTATAAGCTTATGAAGCCACTGTCATAAATGTGGTCTGTCATTGACAGCAAAGTTATTATGCAGCTCATGACTGTAGCTACAGAGCCTCTGGTCCTTAAAAAGACACTCAGCAGGCAAAGAACACTTCTACCAGAGCAATCTGGATTCCATTTTTCTAGTACATTTTAATGATGATTAATGAGGAGAGCAACGCAATAATGCTGTATTTTATCCCTCCAAATAAAAGACATATTGTAGCTAGCTCTTAATAATGTGGATATAATATGTGGATATCAATAATGTGGATGTAATGTGAATATAATAATGTGGATATAAAATATCCATAACATTTTATACATTTTATAGGGATTTCTCTATCATTTATTCATGTAATCATATTCTCCCATTATTCTGTGAGGTAGGAAATCCCGGTATTTTTAACAACCTTTTATAAATAGAGAAATTAATGATTACTGTAGTTAAATGCTTTGCCCAACTCATAAGATCCTCAAGAATTCCAACTGGAAAGCAACATAGAAAATGCACTCATTTGATCCTGCTATTTTCTCTGAAATCTTGTTTTTCTGTTTAACTGTCAATCACTTTTTATGAAACCATTTGATGTAATTGTCTGTTTTCTTTCTCCTGATTCCTTTTAACACCTGTGGATTCGGCCCTTGATATATGATTGTTCTTCGAAGCACAACTCCTTCTATTAGGGATCCGCCATAATTCCTCTATTTCTTTCCCTCTTACACAATTTAGATGGTGAATCTTTTTCTTCTTCTTCTTCTTCCTCCTCCTCCTCTCCCCTCCTCCTCCTCTCCCCTCCTCCTCCTTCTTCTTCTTGATTGTTTTTGTTTTGGTTTTTGTCCTTAAACTCTCTCACTGTCTTCTATCTTGGCTCTGCTTTTACATTCTTACAGCTCATTGGTTCCCCCAATCTTCTTGTTTCCCTCTCTTTTTCACTGAAAACGTTTCTAACTTTGGGTAGTATAGGAAGCTGAATTTCAGATTTCCAATTATAAATTAGTGTGACATATTTCATATAATTTTAATCACAACATCTGTAACATCCAAGACTAGTTCACCTTTATGCATACAACTATTTTTAGGTGATTTCTATTTGAATGTTTTATCACAACCTCAGAAATTTTAACATTAATTTTATAGGATTCTCTCAAATGTTACTATTTTTCCAATTTCTGGGGTTGACATTACTCATCTCATCCTTGTTTCTGGCTTCAAAATGTTGATGTTATCTTTAATTCTAACAGGTTATTCAATTACTTCTATTAATTTTTACTTCCAAAGAACTCTCAGATTCAGACATTTTCTTTTATTTTTATTTCCATCAACCAAGACAGGGCACTCATTAGCCAACACCTGATTGACTTCAACAACATCATTGCCAATTTACTGACTTCTAGAAGATTTTGCATATGCTGCTTTATAATATCTATTTGCATGCTGTATTTAGAAATTCTATTTATTATTATTTTTTTAATTGTACTTTAGATTCTGGGGTACATGTGTAGATCTTGCAGGGTTGTTGCATAGGTACTTACATGGCAAAGTGGTTTGTTGCCTCCATCCCCTCATCACCTATATCTGGCATTTCTCCCCATGTTATCCCTCCCCAACCTTCCCAACCCCTGATGTCCCACCACAGCCCTCCCCAACAGACTCCAGTATGTGATGCTCACCTCGCAGTGTCCATGTGTTCTCATTGTTCAACACCCGCCTGCAAGTGAGAACATGCAGTGTTTGATTTCCTGTTCTTGTGTCAGTTTGCTGTGACTTATGGTTTACAGATTCATCCATAGTATTTAGAAATTCTAAGGGGACTTTTTTCCTGCTATATCATCAAGTCTGAATAGTTCTGGTTCTCAGTTTCATAGATCATTTGACATAAATTTACTTCTCAAAATTTACGATTCAGCATAATTTTTTTATTTGGTCAGAAGAAGGAAGCAATGAACAACTAATATTTGTGAAATGCCCACTATATTCTAGTTATATGAGACACCAAAGAAGACCATAATGGAAAGATTTTAAAAAGGGAACATAGTAAATGCTATAGTCCCTTCACAAATGTCACTGAATAAGCTGATATGGCAATATGACACATTCTACAAAAAGTAGGAAAACTTATTCTGAAAAGTGAAATCAGATGGCAAATCCTGGCACAGTAAGTTAACTTGTTATACTTCTGGTAACATGGAAAGATGATTTAGAGACATGCATAAGCAATACAAGCACATTTTCTCCTATTTAACTTTTATATCTTTAAAATTGAAGACTGAAATGATATTCATAAGCCTACAACCTGAGACTGCGTAACACTGAAGAAATAGGCCCATAAGAGAACTCTTGGTCACATACAAGATCAGTGCTCTAGTTAAGTTTAGAGAAGTTGTTACAAGTTCTCCATAGAAGCTGGTGCATTTCAGGGAGCTAATAGATTTAATGAGGGTGGTAATGAAGTTTTTCATTCTCATCAAGGAAACAACTAAAAAGAAAAAAATGTCAATGAGCTTTTGAACAAATATACCAATGATTTGCAGTATCTTTTTACCTCTGAATATTT
>NW_016107941.1:811899-817369 GCF_001604975.1 Cebus imitator
AGAGATGGAGAGACAGAGGATATATATTACATATATTTCAACTCCCCAGGTGATATCAATGCTAGTTGAGAACCACTAATCCAGGTGGAATTGAAGACTCTTATATATCCCAATAACATACAGTGCTTACAGTGTTCATAGTAGTTAATAATATGGATTGAAATACATATTTTTCCTTTTCTGAATTGACTGAAGACCACTGAAGAACTTAAGATCTGAAGCTTTTCATTTTTATTTTTATGGCTTCTATCTCCTCAGTGCTTACCATACCACCTGGCACACACTAACTTCTTGGCAATATGTATTTTATGAATATTTGTGATTGAATACATGGCTGTACATTCCCATATCTTGTTTTCTAGTCCCACTGGTATCAGCTCTGACATCTATTGGCAGGCTATGTTTTCTCTTTATTTGTACATGACTGGTTCCTCTTTCTATTTTACACTGGCAGAGCAAGTATTCGAATTAACCCCAAGAAAATAGCACTCTTTTATAATATTACCATTCAAAGTAATTGTATTAGTTTTCATGGGGTTGAGAGAACACCAAAGTACCACAAATTGTATATTTTAAAACAACAAAAATTTCTTGTTCTATGGGTTGGGAAGCTGAAAATGTGAAATCAGTGTTTGTAGGCTCTCAGAAAGAATCCCTTTTTGCTTCTTCTAGTTTCTATTGGCCCTGGCATTCCTTAGCTTGTGACCTCACAGCTTCAATCCCCATGTCCATCCTTACATGGCCCTCTTCCATCTGAACATCTGTGTCTTCTCTTTTTATTTGAATACCTGTCCTTGGATTTAGGGTCCACTCTAAATCTAGAATAGTTTATTTGAGATTTTTAACTAATCACGTCTAATTAGACCATATTTTAAATAAGATCATATTCTGAGGCTCTATGTAGTTGTGAATTTTGGAGGGACACTGTTCAACTTACTACATTAATAGTCACTAAGAACTAATGTGGAAATTGTCCTTATTGAAGGACTATGTTTGGTTTAGTCTTATGACTATTAGCCTATAGGACAGCTTTGCAAGGCAATCAGGGAGCTTCCACTTTTTGACACTTAAACTAAAGGTATTGCATTTCCAGAGCCCATAAAAAATGAAAAAGCATACAACTAGTTTGTTTTCTTAACATTTCTGAAATTCTTTGTTTTTCTTTAGGGGGAAAAATAGAAATATTCATTAAAATTATCATCGAGCATAATATTTGTGGATGTAAATTTTATTTTTGTATATGCTTAAAAAACCTCACTAAGCAGAATTCAGATTTATTCTAATGACTCGTATATAGTTGTCATTTTTTATCATTTATCATTTTTTATAAACATTTTTACAATGGAAAGGAAAACATTCTTACATAAGGAATATGTTTTTAAAACAGATTCTAGAATGAAAAATTTTGGAATTTTCAACTTCATAGACTATGTTATTTATACTGGGAAAAAATGCATATTTTATCATTAAGAATTCTACAGCACAGTGAGTATTCTTCTATAAATAAAATATAAAATTATAAATAATAATATATAAGAACTCATTGTTTCTTAATTCATCAAACATATTCCTAAAATTAAGAATAACTGGAAATTCAAGAAACAAATATTCTGCAATTGCACATTATTATAAGTATATATGTGTGTGTCACAATACAAACAATGGGGCTGCTTTATTTTATTTTATTTTATTGTGGTAATAAAACACAACCTGAGGTTTACCCTCCTAAGAAATTTTAAGTGAACAATGCAGTATTATTCACTATAGGTACAATGTTGGCAGCAGATATCCAGAATTATTCATCTAGCTTAACCGAAACTGCATGCCAATTAAACATTATTTTAGCATAATTTAGCAACTCCCAGTTTTCCTTTTCATTTCTCCCCTGGAATCCACATTTTCACAATCTGATTCTATGAATTTGATTATATTAGATACCTTGTATAAGAAGAAGCATGCAGAATTTGGCCTTCTTTGACTAGCTTATTTCACTTAGCAGGATGCCCTCAAGTTACATCCATGTTGTTACATATTACAAAATTACCTTCTTAATACTAGAATAATATAACATAAAAAATCAAATATTTTTCTATGGCATTCATGTTATCACGTTTTAAAATAATATTTCCTTGTATGTATATCACATTTTCTTTTATTCATTCATCCTTTGGTGACCATTTAGGTTGTTCCCACATCTTGCCCATTATGAATAGTATTACAATAAACATGGGAGTGCTAATATCTTCTCAAGATCCCGATTTCATTTCTTTTGAATAAATATTGAGAAGTTGAATTGCTGCATGATGTGGTAGTTCTGTGTTTGATTTTTTGAGGAAGCTTCATACTGTTTTCTATAGCAGCTGTACCATTTGTATTCCCACCAGCAGCATAAAAGTGTTTTGATGTCTCGCCACTCTCGATAACACTTGTCTTTTGTTTTTATTATAATAGCCACCTGACAGTTTGAGATATTTCAATGTGGTTTTGATTTGCATTTTTCTGATTATCATTGGCACTGAGCATCTATCTGTCTGTCTGTCTATCATCTATCTATCTATCTATCTATCTATCTATCTATCTACCTATCTATCTACCTATCTATCTATCTAATCTGTCTAATCTATCTACCTGTTCATCATGTGTGTCTTTTTTTGGTAAATGTCTACTCAAGTTTTTAATTATTAGATGTTGTCTTTTGCTATTGAGTAATAGGAATTTTTAATGCATTTTGGTACTTAACTGCTTATCTGATACATGGTTTTCAATTGTTTTCTCCCATTCTATGGTCTATGGTCTTTTCATTCTTTTGTCTCTTTGGCTGTAAAGAGCTATTTAGTTAAATGCAATTCATAATGTAGCTTCTTAACATAATTTGAAATCATGAAGTCTGATCCCCCCCTCTCCCCCGACCTCATTTTTTATCTTTGAAGCAAAGCTTTGAAATTTCCACCCTTGAGTCTGATGTTAGCTGTGGGCTTTTCATGCGAGGATTTTCTATGATGAAGGTGCTCTTCTTGTATTCCTAGTGTGTTGAGTGTATTTTATCATGAAGATGTGTTGAATTAAGTCAAGTGCTTTTTCTGCATCTATTGAGATGATCACGTCATTTTTATTCTTAGGTAGTACAGTTACAAGATTGATTTTTGTGTGTTGAACCATCCTTGCATCCTAAGAAAAAATTCATGTGATCATGATTTATGACCTTTTTAGTGTGTTGTCGAATAAAATTTGCTAGATTTTATTGAGCATTTTTTAATCTACATTTATCAGGACTATCTTGTAGTTTTCACGTGGTGCCTTTGTCTGACTTTGACATAAGGGTAATTATAGTCTTATAAAATGAGTTTATAAGTCTTCTCTCTTCAATTTTCTGGAAAAATTTAACAAGAATAGAGTTAATTCTTCTTTAAATGTTTACTAGAGTTCACCAGTGAAGCCATCTGATCCTAGGCTTTTTTTTTTTTTTTTTTTTTTTTTTTTTTTTTTTTTTTTNATCTCCATACTACTTATAGGTCGTTAAGACTTTCTATTTCTTTATAATTCAGTGTTGATATGTTGTATGTTTCTAAAAGTACACATTTCTTCTAGGTTATTCAGTTTTAGTAGGCATGTAATTGTTCATAATAGTCTCATGATTCTTTTTATTTCTGTGACATCAATAATGTATTCTCTTTCATTTATAATTTTGTTTGAGTCTTCACTCTTAGTCTTAGCTAGTCTAGCTAAAGTTTTGTGGGTTTTATTTATATTTTTAAAATAATTCTTCAATGTTTTCTATTCTTTATTTCATTTGTTTTTAAATGTTTTTATTATTTTCTTCCTTCTGCTAATTTTGGGCATGTTTTGTTCTTGTTTATCTAGTTTCTTGATATGTAACATTAGGTTGATTATTTGAGATTTTTCATCCATTTTAATATAATTTACAGCAGTAAATTTCCTTTTTAGTACTGCTTGTGCTGCATCCCTTAGGTTCTGTCATGTTGTATTTTCATTTTTGTTTTCTTAAGGCATTTTTTTTAATTTTTTTCTTTTGATTTCTTATTTTACCCAATGGTGGTTTAAGGGTGAGATGTTTAATTTCCGCATAACTGTATACTGTCCAGTCATTCTGCTTTTGGTTTTGAGTTAGATTTTATTGTGGTCAGAAATGGTACTTGAAAAGATTTCAGTCTTCTTAAATTTAAGATTTGTTTGTAAACAAACACATTTGATCTATCCCTGGTAATGTTTTATGGGTTCTTGAAAACAATGTGTATTCTGCTGTTTTTGCTTGAAATGTCCTGTATATGTCTGTCAGGTCCATTTGGTCTAGTGTTGTTCAAATCCTCTATTACCTCATTGATATCCTGTCTGGATGTCTCTCTTCACTGTTGAAAGTGGTATTGAAGTCCCCTACTATTATTGTATTGTTGTTTATTTCTTCCTTTAGTTCTGCCAATGTTTGTATTATATTTTTAGGTGTTCTGTTAGTTGCAAATATATTTTTTAATTGTTGCATGTTCCTGTGTATCAGCCCTTTTATCATTATATAATTTCCTTATTTTTCTTTTGTGACAGCTTCTTACTTAAAGTCTATTTTGTCTGATGCAGTTATAGCCACCTCTGCTCTTTTTTTTTTAGTTACCATTTACATGGACTGTCTTTTTTAATCCCTTTACTTTCAGCTTATGAGTATACTTAAATCTAAGGTGAGTTTCTTGTAGACAGCATCATATAGTTGGTTTTTTCTTTTTATTTTTCTCATTTTGACATTATTTTTTGTATTTTGATTGAGGAGTTTAATCTCTTCACATTTAAAGTAACTACTGATTAGGAATGATTTACTCTTGACATTTTCTTAATATTTTTATGTTAATGTTATAGCTATTTTGGCCATCTTTTCATCTCTGGCTGTTTTCCTTTATGTTTGCTGGTGTTTTATGTTGATATGCTTTGATTTCTTTTTTTATTTTGTATATCTTCTATGCATATTTTATTTCTGATTATCATGAGACTCAAATAATATATATTTATAAAGGCCTATTTTAAGCTGATATCAAATTAAGATTCATCCCATACCAAAAATAGACTTACTTGTATCTTCTTCCTTCTACTTTACACCATTTTCACAACTTACCTCTATTTATGTTGTGTATGTAGTAGCACATTTTTGTTAAAGTTTAAAAAAAAGTCTTTTAACTCTTCTATTATGATTAAAAGTAATTTACCAACCCATTACATTATTCTATACTGATAGTCTATATACTTGCCTTTCCTAATGAATATTTGTAAGAAATAGTACTCATTTAAAAAGTAAATATATAGAAAATATTTTTATGCTACCAGCTTGCTGTACAGCATTCTTTCATTTTAACATGAAAAATTCCCTCTAGTATTTCTTGTAAGGCATGTCTATTGGTAACAAACTTTCTTAACTTTTGTTTGTCTGGCAAATACTTGTTCTCTCCTTTTTTTTTTTTTTTTTTTTTTT
>NW_016107941.1:817569-836671 GCF_001604975.1 Cebus imitator
TGTATTTTCAGTAGAGACGGGGTTTCACCATGTTGATCAGGCTGGTCTGGAACTCCTGACCTCATGATCCACCCATGTCAGCCTCCCAAAGTGCTGGGATTACAGGCATGAGCCATGGCGCCCAGCCTCTCCTTCATTTTTAAAAGACAATTTTGCCTGGTATAGTATTATTAATTAGCAATTTGATTTTTTCTTTTAGCACTTCAAATATATAATCTATCCCTTTCCAGTATGCAATGTTCTTTATGAGAAATCTGTTGATAGTCTTATAGAGATTACAAATCATTCTTGTATGACAAATCATTTTTCCTTGCTGCTTTAAAAATCTGTCTTGTAACTTTTGACAATTTGATTATAACATATCTTGATGGTATTTATTTGGGTTCATTTGATTTCACAAATTTTAGATCTAGATGTCCATTTTCTTCACCAGATTTGGGAAGTTTTCTGTCATTATTTATTTAAATTATCTTTTTGTTTCTTTCTCCCTTCCTTGTCCTGAAAATCTCATAATGCATACATTGGTTAACTTGATGGTGCCCCGTAAGTTACTTTTCTTCTGACCTTTTTATTTTTATTTTTTTAACTGTTGCTCTTTTAACTGAATAATTTCAAATGACCTATCTTTGAGTTCACTGATCCTTTATTTGCTTAATATAGTCTGCTCTTGAATCTTCCAGGTGAATCTTTTAGTTCAATTATTGTATTCTTCACCTCTATTATTTGCTTGTTCCTTTATTTATTATTTGTTATTATTGTTGTTGTTGTTCTGAGACAGGGTATCCCTCTGGTACCCAGAATGGAGTGCAGTGACAAGATCTCAGCTCGCTGTGAGCTTTGCCTCATGGGTTCAAGTGATTCTCCTGCTTCAGCCTCCTGAGTATCTGGGATTATAGATGTGTACCACCAACCCCAGCTAATTTTTGTAATTTTAGTAGAGACTAGGTTTCACCATTATGGCCAGGCTGGTCTTGAACAATGTTGTCAATGCTGTTCTGGCCTCAAGTCACCAGTCTGCATTGGCCTTCCAAAGAGCTTGGATTACATGTGTGAGCCACCACACTGGTCCTGCTTGTTCCTTTAAATAAATGTTTTCTATCTCTTTGTTTAAATTCTCAATTTGTTCATGTATTGTTTCCCTAACTTCACTGAGCATCTTTATTACTGTTAATTTGAATTCTTCACCAGGTAAATTGTACAGATCCATTTCATTAAGGTTGGTGTCAGGAGATTTACATTGCTTTTTTACTTGAAGCATATTAGCTTGTTTCTTCATCTTCATTAATTTTCTGTGTTGGTGTCTCTACATTAGACAAAGTAGCCACGTATCCCAATCTTGATAGACTGGTCTTTTATAGGTGAGGACTTTTACCAATCAGCTCCAATCCGCTTTCTTTGGTCTTTGCAGGCCCTGGGTATATAGGGTAAACTAGGTCCTATCTGTACAACAGGATAGTAAGATAAAAGCAAGGTGCTTAGGAAGCTACCAGAAATTCTGGGTCATTGGATGCACCATTCAATTCTTTACCTCCCCAGAAAGAAGCTGGGAGCTGGGGTTTTTCATTCATTCTCTTTGTGCTGATCCTAGGGGGAGAAGTTTTGGTGAGTGATAGCTTATGCCTCATTTGTATTCTACACCAGGCAGCTAGTTTACATCAGATTCATTAGTATTCTTTGATAGGCAGGTTATAAGCAAGTTCTTTGGGCAGCTCTGGAGGAGCTGGGGCATTGAACACATGGCTCTACTTTCCTCCCCAGGGTAGAAGCTGAAAGCTAGGAATTTTCTTCCATTTACACTGTGCTGAGCTGGGAGGAGGAGCTATCCTGACTGCCAACACAAGCTGCCATCTACATTTTTTTCAATGTGGCCTAACTGTGCTGTTCCCATCAGCATTCCAAGCCTCACAAAATAAAAGACAGTTTTCCAAGAAACCTCCACAAAGAGTCTATAATATTGGATGTTTGGACCAACTCTTTCCCTCCCCCAAGAGAAGCTGGGAGCTAGGGGATGTCTTCCCAATTTTATGATTCTATGCTGGGGACGGTGGTTCTGGTAAAAGGGTGTTCTTAATCTCCCTACTGGCTTTGATAAATTTGGTTTCCTGTTCAGCTGGGGAAAGAGGCTTTCAGTGATCTTCAGGATTTCTTAAGAAAAAAATTTCTGTGATCATTGCTGAATCAGGGTAGTCATGGAGGAAAGGATTTTCCAGGGTTGCCCCTACCACTTCTTCCTGACTTCACTCCCACTTTTGGACTTCTTAGGTTTAGAAAATTTGTTCTATTTATTAAATGTGTTCCATAGTGTTTGTAAACAAAAAAAATGAAGCTATAGACTCTGAAATGGTATATCTGTATCTTTTCACAATTGATTTTTTCATGAAAATATTAGCAAAATCAAGTAGTTACTATTTTCATGTGTGCATATTGGTGTTTTCACTGTAAAATATAGTGTGAACATCTTTTACTTGTTATGCTATAATCTAAATTCCTGTGTCTTCTAAAAATGCAGGTACTGAAACTTAATCTTCAGTTCCATGGTACTGGGAGATAAGGTATGTGGTAATGGAATCAGTGTCTTTATGAAAGATGTTGGAGAGAGCTTATCTGTTGTTTCCACCATGTGAAGACACATCAGTGAGGCACCATCTTTAAATGATATTAACCTAATATCATGTATTTGAAAGAGGTTCTATTCAGCATTTATTGTTTCAATTTATCTAACTTATATATTGAAATGCTTAATGTATATCTCTACAAATGTAATGTACTTAAATTGAAGTTAGAACATAATTTTATATTCTGAAATTACACATTTAAAACAAAATCAAAGGATGCTTGATTTTAGTAATCTTACCAATATTTTTCAAAACCCTGATAAGAAATCAATTACTTACCATTATTATTGTGCATTATTTGGTGTTGATGGTAGAACACGTCTTAGTCTTTTCAAGCTACTATAAGGAAATATCTTAGACTAGATAATTTATAAACAATAAAAATTTGTTGCTCACAGTTATGAAGGATGGAAAGTCCAAGTTCAAGGTGATAGCAGATCCAGCAATAAATGAGGGCCTACCCTCCATTTTAAAGTTTACTCCTTGATGTTTATGCTAACAAGAAAAAGAAAATACTTGATGGATTGTAAATGTAATTTGATACGCTTTAACCTTTGCCTAAGAGCATTTGATTAGGAAGAACAAGCCATTTTGTTTCTAACACTCATAGCCTAAAGCTTGCTATAAATACATAGGCATTACCCGTCCAAGGAAACTAACAAAATTAATTGTTGACATTGTGGGACATCACAACATTGTAAGATTATATAGATTGCTTTATAAGATAAAGTAGGCATACCTGTTTATTATTTTTTACTTGCCCTGCAGTGGAAAATAATTTGTAGGCAGTGTTCAATAATATATTTAAATAATCAAACAGATATAAGTAGCACATGAAATCTGAGAATGCTACCATTTTTGAAAAATATGACTAGGAAGTGAGAGAATTCTATCAGTAAAACTAAATATGCAATAAACTTTTAGCAAAGGTTAAATTAAACTTTAAATTAAAATTGTAGAGTGACAAACATCACAACATATTTATTCATCATCAGGTTCAAGTCAACATGAAAAATCAATGCTTATAACTTCATAAATATTATTTAACAATTCAAAAGACTCAATTAATTGAACAAGGCTGGTTTTTCCTTTCCTTTTTTTTTTTTTTCATTTAGCTAAATCCATTTTCTCATGCCATAGGTTTATTTGCTTTTCCTTCTGTCTTCTCCTTCTACATATGCACATTTCTATTTCAGTCTGCCTTCAGGATTTGAACTTCATTTCTACTTCATTACTTCCTTTTATCTCCCTTAGCTGTATAAACCAACTAATTTTCTTCTTCTTTTTTTCTCCCATTTTAGATCTGTTCCCAGAAATAGCAATTGTCTGATGAGATTGTGAAAGAATAGAATAGAATATCTATTTTCCTATTGGAAATGTCAAGCAGAATATATATGAGTGCATGTCATATAATAGATATCCATTAAATGTAGATTATATAGACTATTTCAAATTTTCACATGGAAGAACTCTACGTAGAGCCTCTGTTCTACACATATGTTCCCGTAACTCCTTCTGAATGTTTCAAACTCCAAATTGTAGGTTTAAATGTAATTTTAATTAAAGACACCTTTATTTTCTGTCTTTTACACACACATATATAAATACACTCTTTTTTTTAATTTCAATATGTTTTGGAGAACAGGTGGTATTTGGTTACATGAATAAGTTTTTAGTGGTGATTTCTGAGATTTTGATGCACCCATCACCCAAGCAGGGTATGCTGCACCAAATCTGTAGTCTTTTATCCCACCAACCATTCCCCACAAGTCCCCAAAGTTCATTGAATAATTCTTATGCCTTTGCATCTTCATAACTTAGCTACCACTTATAAGTGAGAACATACCATGTTTAGCTTCCATTCCTGAGTTGCTTCACTTAGAATAATGGTCTCTAATTCCATTCAGATTTCTGCAAATACCATTATTTCATTTCTTTTTATGGCTGAGTAGTATTCCATGGTGTGTATGTGTGTGTATATCTATCTATCTATCTATCTAGAGATATATACATATGCAATCTTTCCTAAAAATTGCATTGTGGTTAAGAGTTTCTGCTTCTCTGTAGAATATAGCCATTTGTATTATGTCAGCATTCCAATCAAAGAAAACTAGAACATTAATCAAACAGAGAAATTATCTCGTTGAAGGTATGAGAGATCTGCGTGGCAATGAGAGCTGAAGGAGCTGAAAGAGATGAAAGAACTTCAGAGAGGGGAACTGACATCTGCGTTCACTGGTATTCTGGAAGATGTTGTTAACACTGAGCAAGAACACATGTTTCAGAAATTGGCCTTTGTATCGCCAAACTAGTGGCAATGAAGAGCAAGTTTTAGTGGGAACTTGAGCTCCAGCATGCCGGGCATACACCATTCTGAGGTTTTGCAGATGAGCATTATAAAATCAGCAGAATTCTCTCATTTTGTGAAAATATTGAGAGAACTCTAAAATAGAGACGGTTTAGACTTAGGGACTGACTGGAAGAGGAGCTCTGCCTCAACACTATACCTAGTGTTTAAAAAACTTGGGTGATCAACTAGAAATCAAATGTAGACAATTTCCTGGGTCTTCAATATACATTGACTGAGCACAGTCACTATTTAGATTAAGGTGATTAAGGTTCACTCCCTTGATATGGTTTGGCTGTGTCCTGACCCACAGCTCACCTTGATTGTCATAATCCCCACCTGTCAAAGGCAGGGTCAGGTGAACACAATTGAATATGGAGGTGGTTTCCCCAGTAATATTCTTGTGGTAGTGAATAAGTCTCACGAGATCTGACGGCTTTATAAATGGGTGTTCTCCTGCACGTGCTCTCTCGCCTGCCGCCAAGATTGTGAGGCGTCTCCAGCCAAGTGGAACTGTAAGTCTGTTAAACCTCTTTCCATTATAAGTTACCCAGGCTTGGGTATTTCTTTATTAGTAGTGTAAGAATGAATAATATACTTCCTACCCGGCAGAGAGAAGGACATAATGTCTTTCAAGATATAATATCATTTGGAGACTTTTAAAAACATACATCTATTATTAGAAAAAAATTACTAATCATCTCCAAGCTATATGACCAAAGTAAAGAGAAAAGCACAGTGAACTCAGATCTGCAGTGATTGCTTTTGGACTGAGCTGACAAGACCTTGAAAACAGCACAGAACACTGACATCTATGAAAAAGAATGAATTAGAAAGATGCAGTTAAGCTACTCAGGAAGTAGACCAAAATTTGAATACTAACTTCATAAAACAGAGTTTTAAAATGGTCAATAAACATGGGAAAACCTGTCAATTGTACTCTCACTAAAAAATGCAAATTGAAACCACAAGATGCTATCACTACACACCCACCATAATGAATATAAAGAAAAAGCAAGAAAATAACAAGTACTGTTAAGCATTTGGAGCAACTGACATAAATTGGCACATTCACTTTAAAAATTATTTGGCAGTATCTGATAAAGTAGAACACACACATTCACTTTGATTCTGAAACTCACCCCTTGGTATTTGTCTAACACATATATTCAATGAATGATGCATACAAGATGTTCAACATGGCTCTATTCACAATATTCAAAAATTTGAAACAACACAAAATGCTTATTTACTCTAGAACTGGTATAATATATAATCGAGCAATAGGTATAAGTGAATAAAACCTACACAATTAACTTGGAAAAATTTCTCAAAAATAACTTTGAGCAAAGTCAGCCATATATAAAGATTATTGACTTTACAGCTTAATTTGCACTTAAGTTGAGTGAAAGGCAAAATTGATTTAAAGTGTTTTGAGTTCAGGATGGGGGTTTGATGATTGGAATGGAGCACGAGAAGCAATTACAGGTTACTAGTAATGTTCTATTTCTAAATTTCAATGCTACACAGTTATGTTAACTTTTGTATTAACTTTAACTTACAATTTATAATGTTTTCTCATGTTATAATTCATTAACGAGTTTGCATTAAAAATAAAAAGGACTTTAAAATCATGCAAAATGTTAACTACCACTAGAGAATTTATAGTACCAAAATAATGTTGATCTTTAAAGTAGTCACATTTGGATGTTACCCTGCATTTATCCCTGCATGAGGCTAGCAGTACATAATTTATTATCTATATTTTTGGAATTGCTTTTGAATTCCTTTGTGCAAAGTATTTTAAAAATCAGTATTATAACCATTCTTTAATCTTTATCAATATCAAATGCATTAAAGTGCAACTCTTTCTAAAAACTGCATTGTGGTTAAGAGTTTCTGCTTCTCTGTAATATAGAGGCATTTGTATTAGGTCAGAATTCCAACCAAAGAAAAATGGAACATTAATCAAATGGAGATTATGTTATTTTAACAAGTATATGCTAAAAATATTTACATTAAATTACAACTGGTATGATAAAACAGTATTGTAGACAAGTAGAAACTTAGAAAGCTTATTTTAAATGATAATGGTAGTAAAAATGATCACAGTGTCATTTTCAGAGAGCACTGAGATACTTATAAATCTAAAACAAAAGCAACTCAGGTTATTATGATGGTATTCCCCAGTAAAAGTGAGGATGAAGTAAGTGATTTTCCCCTTGTGGCTCTTCTTGGAGTCTTGCCATGACAATTCTGTTGATGTAACCTAAATAGCAGGTTATTTATTTACAATAGCTGCCCTACTCAGATACTACCACTCAGGTGTCATTGATATGACATTTTAAGAATATTTTTACATATTAGATCAACACGCCAGTTTTTAGCTGAACATAAGTACAAAATACACAGGGAATAGGCTCAATATTTAATATTCTTATCTGTTGAAAATTATGTTTAAAGGAAAGCACATAGAAACAGACTGAAGGCATATGCTCCTTAGCATACTAAAGTATAGATTTCCAAATAATTTTTGAAAGTTATGGTTGCTGCATTCAAAATTTAAGAACATGTATAAGCCCTAAAATATCTGACATTCAGTCTATCATTTCTCTTGGAATTTTCATTCCATGTGTCGTTGATTGTTTTTACTTTCTATTTTTTCAACTTGACAATAGACCCGGATTTTGCCCAT
Source organism: Cebus imitator (assembly GCF_001604975.1). Lineage (NCBI taxonomy): Eukaryota > Metazoa > Chordata > Mammalia > Primates > Cebidae > Cebus > Cebus imitator. The sequence goes on from NW_016107941.1 coordinate 825,227, forward strand.
AAGGCAGTTTCAGCTTGCATTGCATCATCAGTCAGGCTGCTGTTAGAATCATCATTTTAGATCTTAAGCTTGGTTATAATTTGATGTGAATTTTTTTTAACAGTCCAGTGATCAGGAGTCTGATGTTTCCCAGCAGGGAAACTCCATTTATGTGCAGGTTATTTTATGTCTTTGACCTCCCTCCCCTTCTTGCTCTTGGTGAAGCTACTGTTTGGAGGCAAAAAACTCTATTTGCAGGCCTTCTTGTAAGATACACCTGTTGGTATATCTTTTGGTGCTACTGTCAAGGTATCAGAGCGATGTCAGTTTTGTAGCTGGGATTGCGATGTCTTTTCCCAACTCAGCCAATTGAGTATTTTTGAACCACAAAAACAAAATGGCTTCTGAGCAGTTGGTTTATTCTTGGTCCTCTATTTCCCATACTCACGCTAATATTATTACAGTGGTCAGTGGCCTTTAGACAAGTTGTCCACTGTGCATTTCTCCTGAAGCTGCTGTGATTTTTCTTAATAGGGGGATATTTTGAATGATCCTTGCAGGGTCAGCACTTTGTACGGTATTTGTTGAGTTAGCATCCTTTTCTGCTTTCCTACCTGTATTAGTCTGTGTTCATACTGCTATTAAGAACTGCCTGAGACAGTAATTTATAAAGGAAAGAGATTTGATTCACCATTCAACATGGCTGGGGAGGCTTCAGGAAACTTACAATCACGGCAGAAGGCAAAGCGGAGTAAGGTACCTTCTTCACAAGGTGGCAGGATGGAGAAGTGCTGAGTGAAGTAGGAAGAGCCCCTTATAAAACCATCGGATATCATAGGAACTCACCCATAAGAACAGCCTGGGGTAAACCACCCCCATGATTCAATTATCTCCACCTGGTCTTTCCCTTGACATGTGGGCATTGTAGGGATTATGAGGATTACAATTCAAGACGATTTGGGTGGGAATACAAAGTCTAACCGTAGTACTACCTAAAGATAGGTTTCTTTTGTTATTTTCACTGGCTTTAAGTTTAGTGTAAATTGTTTAAATTATTTTAGAGAAGAAGTTTTTTTGTTTGTTTTGTTTTTTGAGACTGAGGAGTCTAGCTCTGTTGCCTAGGATGGAGTGCAATGGCACAATCTAGGCTCACTGCAAACTCTCCCTGCAGAGCTTAGAGGATTCTCCCACCTCAGTTTACCAAGTAGCTGGGATTACAGGCCCGCACAATCATGCCCAGCTAATTTTGTTTGTGTATTTTTAGTAAAGACAGGGTTTCACCATATTGGTCATGCTGGTCTTGAACTCCTGATCTCAGGTGATCTGCCTGTCTCAGCCTCCCAAAGTGCTGGGATTACAGGCGTGAGCCACTGGGCGTGGCCAAGAGGTGGTTTCAAATAGTTAAATGTTCAGTACTATAATCCAAAATTAGTGACTTTAAACGAGAGAATCTTAATTCACGTCCTGGCTCTTTCTAACTATATGAAATTGGAGAAATTATATCAAGACTCGGGCTTCAGTTCATTCTTCCATATAATAGAAATATTTCTGAGGTTTGTTGTGGAGTTTAAATAAGTTGATTAATACACAGCACTTACAAGAATATCTAGTAGGTATCACATACTACATTAAGATTAGCTATTGTGCTTATTATATAGTCTTAAATTATTTTTAAATATGTGACTTGCTACTTTAGAATTTCAAAGGATAACTTCTATCCCTTGAAATATATATATATATATATGTGTGTGTGTGTGTGTGTGTGTGTGTGTGTGTGTGTGTGTGTATACATATATATACATTTAATTTTTGTTGATAATCTGTGTGATTTAGTGCTAGGTAACATAAACCATAGCTTACTATAAAATACAATACAGGCAAAGGAGTAAATACATTTGTATTTGGAACTAAGTTTTCAATGTAATAACAGTTTATTAAGCATCTACATGCCAAAGGAGTTAAAGAAATGTAAATATAATTATGGACTTCAAGACCCTTAAAGCCTGGTAGTGTCAACATTGCAGTAAGAGCTTACAGGAGAGAGTTTGAAAGATGGGGAGAGCAGGGAGAGAGATGGTAAAAAAAAGAGTGTCACAAAGTGTTCATGTAGTTAATTAAAAACTATATTTAAGTTCTATAGCTATGGTACATAAATGCACTGATTAAATCATCTTCTGTAATTTATTACATATTTAGTGCCTCATTCATTTTTATGCATTTAAGTATTTAACTTCTCAGATATATTTATAGCTAGAATACATTTTTCATAAAAATTAAACATAAATATACTGTAAATATATAATATAAAAAATTAAACATAAATATACTACCTGCTCTTAAGAATAATATATGTATTTTTTAACCTTATACCCCCAATCCCTTAAGAAGCTAAATTTGAGAAAAAAAAAAAAAAAAAAAACACTTTACATATTTTGGGGTATAGAAGGAATGTGTATTGATTGTAATAGTGTGTTTCAAACAGTAATGTCATAGAGGATATAGATTATTAGTATTTTCAGAAAAAAATGTATACTATGTAGAGTTAAGGAAGACTTTATTCAAGCCATCACAGTAGCCATAAGACTACTATAAGATAAGAGGGAGACAGATTGAACTCAATGACAGGAAAACAAAAGGAGGGAGAAGTTTGATGGGCTAGAGTGAGGGAAAATGCATGGAGGTTCATTAATGTCAGTAGGTCATCTGTGTTTCCTCATTGGTGCTTCTGTAAGTTAGGTTCCTAACATCTCACAAAGACTGGGAAATATAAACATTATCTTACTTGATTACATTTCAATGGAATGACTTCTTGGTTCATAAGAAAGATATCCTTTCTTGTAAAACCAGCAAGAGGTTGACGGATGATTTACATCTCAAAGAAGCAGAGAAAGAATTTACAATTGGAAGCTTTCTAAATTAAATGCTCTGAGAAAAGGGATATCAGAAATCTGTACTCAGGAAGAGTCTATCTGAAGTGTAGGCAAGCTGATACCAGAAATCTGTACTCAGGAGGACTCTGAAGTTTAGGCAACCTGGAGAAAACATTAAGGCTTTCTTGTTCAATATCCTACTTTAAATATTTTTAGTTATATGTTATATTCCTTAGCATACTCAGATTAGAAATCAAAACAAACCCAAAAAGAGAAAAGTTCTACAATAAACTATGGCCAAACAAGTATGAAGAAAGTTTCAGTATGTGACCATGTTGCTAATTCAGTCTTGCTATTTAATGTTTAACAAGACTCGCAAATAGTAATAATAAGATTTCACAAAAAAANAGAGACGGATTTAGACTCCAGTCTCAGAGCAATAATGAAATTGCACACACATTACTGTTTTTGGATCTTGAACTTGAACCTACTGCTATGTTAATGCACAATGTAATGATCCAAAGGTTGCCCTGATTTGCCAGATTATATTTCATTCAGCTTGAACAGATGGCCTTCCATTTAGACAAATTGTTCCTTGAAACAAAAGATTCAATTCTTTTCTTTATAGAAGATACACATTCTGCCAACTATTTATTCAAGTAAACATCATATTAGATAAATAAGAAAAACAATTATAATTATGGGAAAATTACCTATCAGCACTGCTGATTTCCCATGGACCACATTTTCACTTAAGTCTTCTATAGAGGAAATATATTTTTAATTTAGTGACATTGACATTTCAAATTTTAAATATTACTGAACTACAGGGACTTGGCAATTAAATTACAAAGTGATGCCAGATAACTGTTTAAAAGCGATACTTTCTAAATAGCCCTAAAATATTTTAAAATACAGTTCTCCCTAATTTTTGAATAATTTCTGGTAAGTAGTAGAGGTAAAGGAAAAATAAAGCAAGATTCTCTCAAGAGGGAGAAGATGAGGGTTTGATGTAGATTATATGTACTTTTTTATAAAAGTTTAAATATTTATAACAAAAACAAGTGTTTTTAATTGAGTTTCTCTTTTAAAAAAATTCAGAAATTATATCCATATGTTTTGCTAAAATTTTACATTTAGCATTCTTTTATATTTATATATTTTTCAATTTAATTTTTATTTTATTCAAGGGGTATGTGCTTGTTACCTGGGTATTACATGTTTAATAGTGGAGTTGTGGCTTCTAGTGTACTCAGTACCCAGATATTGGACACTATACCCAGAAGGTTAGTTTGTAACTTTCACACACCTTCCCTACTTCCCTTCATTTGAATCCCTACAGTCTATTATCTCTGTATCCATGTACATGTGTATCATTTGTTTAGCTCTCTCTTACAAGTCAGGGCACACAGTATTAGATTTTCTGTTGCTGCGTTAGTTCGCTTAGGATAACTGCGTCCAAATACATCTGTGTTGCTGCAGAGGATGTCCTTTTGTTCTTTTTTATGGCTTCATATTTTCCATGGTATATCCAGTCAACTGCTGGTGGACACTTAGGTTGGTTCCATGACTTTGCTATTTTAAATAGTGCTGTGATAAACATACAAGTTCAGGTGCCTTTTTAATGAAATGATTATTTTCCTTATTCTAGTAGATACCCAGTAGTGTGACTGCTAGGTCTAATGGTAGCTCTATTTTAGCTCTTTGAGATATCTCCATACTGTTTTCCACAGAGGTTGAACTAATTTACACTCTCATAAAAAACATATGAGCATTCCCTTTTCTCTGCATCTACACCAACATTTTTTTGTTTTTTTTGACTTTTTAATAAAAGCCATTCTGACTGGTGTACGATGATATCTCAGTGTGATTTTAATTCACATTTCGCTTATGATTAGGAATATTAAGCATTTTTTTCATGTGTTTGTTGGCCATTGAATTTCTTCTTTTGAAAAATGTTCATGTCCTTTGCACGGTTTTTAATAGGGATTTTTTTCTTGTTGTTTGAGTTCCTTGCAGAGTCTGCATATTAATCCTCTGTAGGAAAAACTCTTCTAAATATTGACCTAGGCAAATAATTTATGCTGGAGACTTTATAAGCAATGCAACAGAACCACAAATAGACAAATGGAATTTAAACTAAAAACTTTCTGCCCTGCAAAAGAAATAATCGACAGAGTAAATGGACAACCTACAGAATGGGTAGAAATATTTCTATGTAGTGTTTTTTTTGGTAACTTAAGAAAAACTGCAATCTCAATACGTAATCAATTATGTAATAACAGTAATTGCTCTACCATCACTATCACCATCATTATAATAATGATATATATGTAATTATACTGATATATAACATATATAATATAAAAATTTGTATCATTTGTACTGTTATTAATATAATCATATATAATAATCATGTGACCATTATCATATATTAACCTAGAATGCAGAAAAATGAACAAAAATACTTCCTTTATCTCCAAATATTCCAGCTACTAAATTGTTTCTCTGTTTCTCTTGAACAATTTAAAAGCATCTATATCTCTTTTGTCTATCAACCTTTGCTGAAATGTTCCACAGAAACTGCTGTCATTAAAACATTAAACACATATTTCATATTGTCAAACCCAGTGTTTGCTATTCTTAACCTTTTAATATCCTCAATATCCCTATCGCTGTAAATGGTACCATAATTGTTTAGTTGCCCAAGCCAAAAATATGAGGTTATGCTTGGCTCTTTGTTCTCCATTCCTCTCCACATAATCTCTAGAGACTATATAAATTTGTAGTTACATCTATCAACCTCTCTGCACTTGCACTGCCAGTAACCCTGTATATATCAGTAAATATGTCATTGTTCATTGCAGGTCTCTTGTCAACCTTCTTCTTATGTCTCTCTAACCCGTCTTCTGCATGGCATACAGTACTATCTTTAAACAAGAGGATCACATTACTCCAATTGTAAGATTTTAATTACTTTCCTGTGTATTTAGATTAAAATTAAAACTCATTTAAATGGTGCTTTCTGTTTGAGTGCCTACTCATCTCTGTAACCTGTAATTTCATATTCTCCATGCCCATTTTATTCTGTCAGACCTGGTCACTATTCATTTTCTTAAATATAGCCACTGCAGCAATGTCTTAAAGACTTCACACAAGATTGTAGTTTTTTCATAAGATATTTCCCTAGGTTTCTCCACTGCTGTTTTCATCTTTTAAGAATCAGTTTTAAAGTTACCTCCTCAAAATACTTTATTCTTTCAATCTTAAGTTTTACTCTTGTTTTCTATTAATTTTGCTCATATGCCATGTCTCAATTTGTAGCTGAATATTGCTTGCTTACTTTTTTGTTGTAAACATGGTGAAATTACCTATCAACTCTAGAAATTTCCTATGGAGCCCATGTGTTTTTATAGTCTTGAAGTCAGAACATTTTTTTAAAAATTCCCTAAATGAGATAATTTCTAAATTATGTTTCTCAATGGCATACCAACTACAGTATACACTTTGGGTAATAGGAACTGTGTGTGTATTCTTGACTGCTTCAAACTCAGTGCCTGGCACAAGAATTGGCACACAAGGCTCTAAGTTATATATAAATTGGTTGAATCAATTAAAGAATAGGGGAGTATGATAAAGGTTTATTCTTTCTCCATGGAAAAACTTTTGCAGATTTCCACCACCTTCTTAACCAAAGTCTAGAATATTTTCTTTTATTTTTTCTTACCACAAACAGTGGAAAAATTTTAAACTGAAGCCTGCATTTCATTATGCTGCATGATAAAAACCCAAATTTGGAAATCCATATCAATGTGTATTATATAAAACACTATATTTTGAGGGTGACATCCTTTTGACAACACATTTCTTGGTAGAATAGATCGTTAGACTGATCCACCAAGAAAAAAATAAAAAGCACCCATGCATTATATCTTTGACTGCTATGCTGATTTCATATATACTAAACTGTGTTACAGGTTTAGAAGGAACATTATATAAATGTATCCTAGTGGTCAAAATTTCTGTGTATTATTGGTTTACTATTATTGAGTTTCTTTGTTTTGACAAATAGAGTAATAAATACAAAACTTTGAAAAGGAGGCTTGCACTGTTTGTCCTCATCTGAAAGTAGAAGAGTATCTACCATACTCTATTTGAACACGGCTGGAAGCCTTAATGAATAAGAACATTGAGTTCTCCTTCAAGCAAGGTTAATTTAGAGCGTTTCCACCTTCAGTACCATCCATAAATTAATTTCTACAACACATAACATTTTTATTAGCTCTTTCAGGAGAAAATTTGAATGTAATGTGCATAAAAATCCTTTAAACTCACATTTCCTGTTTAAGAATGAGATGAAATACCGTATAGAAATTTTTGTGTTCTTTTTTGTGCTTATCAATTAGCAATGTTATCAAAATACATGAGTTTCATGAATGCATTAAAAGAGTAAATGACATGCTGATTAGAAATTTCTTCTCTAATAATTTTTTAAATGTATCATCTAGTTTCCATTTTTAATATAGTTATTTTCTTGCTTATCAACATTGCTATAATCCATTGTGAATTACTTGCCAAGGGATCTTTTTTTTTCCATTTCTCATTTTCTGGTGCATAATTACATAAACTTTATCACTTATTTAACTACTTTTCCTAAATTAACCAGGTTTCCTAAGCAACAAAATGGATTTGGGACAAAAAATAGTTACTGACAGACCATCTATCATTAATAAGTTCAGACTGGCCTAATTTATTTTTAAATAAAGTATGACTAGCCTTTTTTAACCTTATCAAATTATACAGTGGTATTCAGCCAAAAAGGAATTCCTTTTATGGAACTGGTTTAAAATATATTTCAAGGTCTTTAAATTGTTTAACTCATGACAGTGTGAAGTTCTATAATTTCAAAATTGTGAATAGAATGTGAAATTTCTTCCCAAAGAAAAAATTCTGGTAAAAACATATGCAATTTTGCCTTTATACTGATATTTTAAACAAATATTTAAATATAATGCATATAAAAATGCATAACTTAGTTGTATATATGCACTGATTTTATCAACATTCTTTAACATGTAGATATGTATATATCAGTAACATATATGTTAATAAAACATGAGATATATATATCATATGTATGGCATAAGTAATAGTAAATAAATTGAACCTAGCACCCAAATAAAATATAAAATGTTAACTGTAATTTAGAGACTGTCTCCTCAACATGAGTAATTCTTCCCTTTCTCTCTTCTAAATTCAAATATTCTCCTGAATTTTGTTAAAAATTTTATTGCTTTTAACTAATATATTGTTTAATTTTTATAATTCTTACACTTTATATAAATGGATTGAATTATATGTATGTTTCTGGAAGTGTGCTTCTTGTGCTTAATGTGATTGAGGAAATCACATTGAAGTCTGCCTGTTTTATTTATTTTTGGGGGGGGCTTCATAAATATAATAATCCATTACATAGGTATAAGACAATATGTTTATCCTTTGTACTATAGATATATTCAGTGCCTGACGCATGCAAATATTATACTATTAATATTATTGTGCATGTTTCGCGAGTATGTGCTTTTATAGGATGTTACATGAAACAGGAACTTCTGGGTCACAGAGTTTGTTCCTGTTCAAATTTGCTATGAAAGATTAAGTGTTTTTAAAAGAGTCTACCAATCATTTGTACAGAGGATAAGCAACAGAATTTTTTAAACCACAAAAATGTAAACATTTGACTTTGTGCAACATTGTAAAACTCATTTGAACCTATTGGATATGGAATATTAATTTGCATGCCCCAATTATTTTTAAATTTGTAAGTTTTTCTTACAGTTATAGGACATTGGTATTTTCTTTCTCTAAACTGCCTTAGCGTAATTATTTGTCAATAAATTATAATCAAAAATAGATAAGGAACACCTATAAATTATAGGATGCTTATACATGTTTGATGCTTATACTTGGCTGTTTCTCTATTTTCCTATACTTTAATAGTAGGTGCTTCTTATTATATGACATTTACGTTTTTGGAAAAACAATTATTCTAAAATTCTTTCCAGTCTGTGCGTTCCTTTTTTTCTCATGCTATTTATGTGTGTTTTTTGTTGAACAACTAAGTAAATTTGATATACTCTCATTTATCAATTCTTTTTTATGATACATTATTTTAGTCTTATTGAAAAATGCTTTCCCTGCATAGAAACAGAAAAATCTACAGGGCAGTTTACATTATTCTCTAATCATATTCTAAAGGATACTTCAAAGTCTGTATGATAGTACATATTATTTATCAACTCATATTCACTAATATTCACTAATTCATATTACTTAACCTAGTACACCATAAAGTATAGCTATAAAGCTGCATGGGATTTGGTAGATCCCATGAGGATAATTTAATTTACAATATCTTTAATCATTTACTTAGATTCTGCTATTAAATTTTGTGGATTTCATGCAGATGGGTACATGTATGTTATATATACCTGCTTTCCTGCTTCTCTACTATTCTATTAGGGAATGATAAACTTGCTTAAGGGAAGTACAAATCTTAAAAAAAAGTGAGCCTAAAAAAGGGTGGGGAATTACTTATACATGTGCAAAAACATTTAAATAAAGCTAATAATGTACAATAGAAAATTTATTAATATAATATTTATTAAAGATGGGACTCGGTAAGAACAATTGCATCCTTTTAGTTTCAAAATACTAAAAATGTAGAGTTAGAATGGATACAAAGTTTAAAAGATATAAAACTGAAAAATAATATATATGTAACTTTCTATAGAGGAGGAAATACTAACTTGAGCAAGAACAAAATAAAAAAGAAAGTAGAATTCAGAATAACCTGAACTAAAATAAATGTCACAGAAAAAAACTATAAGCAACTTTAGATATCTATGCTCAGGATAATAATCATGTACTATAGTATTAGAAGAAAAGCAAAATCTTTGACAAATAATCATATATGAGTTTATGGTTCTAGTTGTATTACAAAGTTCTCAAATAGTCAAGAATATCATTAAATTGAAATGTAGTAAAATTAGATTTCTTTTTTTGGATCTTCTCAGTCTTCCAAATTCTACCCACTGGGGGAAAAATAAAGCATGCTAAGATGTCTGTCTAATGTGATTTTCAAGTTCAAAATGAGATTTTCAAAACTCAAAAATAAAATTAGCAAGTGAAATAAGTGCATACATAATGGAACACTAGAGATCTAATAGTCCATAATGGAATAGGATAATAATTGGTTTTCCTTTAATAGTTCATCCTTTTATGCCTACGTCAGTATTCTATTAAAATCATGCAATTTTATTTTCATGTTATTTCTACTCAATAGTACAACAATATGAATAAACTTTATAATTTTACTAGTTTGATAAAAAAGTAGAATATTTTGAACTATTTCCATTACTTTATATAATTTTCATCACTTATTTTTAAAATATAAATTCTTAACCATGTTATTTCATGTGTAAAAAGCTAAATTTGCATAAAGCACTTATGCAGATTTGTATATTTAATCATCATATTTCATCTAATTTTCAGTGCTATAAAATTAAATGATACTGCCTAAAACATAGCTTATTCATGTCCTATCTAAAAATTTCGCCCATCCCGCAACATATTTATGATGACACTGTCATTAAAAATGATTTTGCATGTGGAATCACCAACATTTAAGCTTCACATTTGTATTAAACATGAACAGTTTAGTATATCCAAAATTGTAAAGATTTGAGAAATAAATGTAATAAAACACATAAACCTAGAGATGATATAAATGCATCTTTGGTCATAGGACATGTATTTCCTACTTTTTTATTCATATTTTATAAAAGGGTGGAACTTCTGGATATTGAGTATACTTATTTTGTGAGACTATCCTTAAAATTTGGTAGAGTTAATATTCCATGTGCCTACTAGAAAATATTAATATATTCCATGGTAAAGTATTTTCTAATACTTGATATGCCCAAAGATTAAACATAGAAACAGTTAATAAAATAAAATATATGTATCTGTGAAATTCATTTCAATATTTTCTTTAATATTAATCAGTTCATATTTGTCAACTCAGAGATGAGCGTGTTTGTAATACATAGCTACATGTATATGGGTAAGCATGAAAGTGTATTTATCTATAAACAAATCCAAAATGTATAAAGTTTACTGATATGTTACTCTATTACATTTTTAAAATGAGGAAAGGATATTTGTGAAGTGTTTATGTCCTACCACTATCCCACAGGGTAGACACTTTAATTTATAATCTGACTCAGATTACATATTTTAGACATCTTTGACCTGTTGTTTGGGAGAGCTGGTAATTGAATAAGCATGTAAGTTATAAATTTTGGTATATAATTATTATAAATACATTTTAAATTTGTATACTTATAATTAAACACTATTTTGTTGTACAAAATTATCTAAAATTATTTTACAAATATTTATTCATTTTAGTTATATCTATCTCAATTCCAATAAAAATCTTATTTATGTGCCACTACCTTCATAATCAGACAGTATTGAATTGTTTCTGTATAATATCCTTCTCTTGGCATTCTCTCTTCCTTGTACTTGTTTT